>NC_067399.1:634059991-634182491 GCF_016432865.1 Antechinus flavipes | reverse complement strand
TGATTCAGTGAAGGTGTCTTGCTTTCTGAGATTGGGGTGCCAATTAAAATTTTCATTTTCATTTTGTTATTCGTAGTTGATATACATTATCAAACATGAGCATCTCCAGCATCATAAAAGCATAGAAAAAAGAGAATCTACATAATGGCATGATTCTCTGTTACATGTTTCAGTTCTCTCTCTCTCTCTCTCTCTCTCTCTCTCTCTCTCTCTCTCTCTCTCTCTCATAATTGGGGTTAACTTGCCCAGAGTCACACAGCTAAGAAGTGTTAAGTGTCTGAGATTATATTTGAACTCAGGTCCTCCTGACTTCAAGGCTGATGCTCTATCCACTGCACCACCTAGCTTGGCTCTCTTATCTACTGGATCACCTAGTTGCTCCATATTAAAGAATACAGTCAAATGCATATTTTAAATCTGTCCTGCTTATCCTTGTCTCTTTCCAAATCTTATTTTCTATGATTGAAAAAGTGCTATAGTGATCTTCTTTTCTTCTTTTTTCAGATATATCTTTGTTTTATTTTGGTAACAATTTCCTTTCTTTTTAAAACAGGACAGCTAAGGTTTATCAATTTTGAAAGAATTAGCTTTTGTTTTTATTCTTTTTTTTTTTTTTAACAATTTGTTGTTCATTTTATCTATTTTTCTTATAATTTTAAGACATTTATTTCTAACATGAAAATACATGTTTAGTTGTTTCTATAACATGTTCTTTCATTCATTATTTAAGATGTCATTACTTTGTTTAAGGTATATATCTTTTACTTTTCTATCTTGTATTAAGTACTAGTTTATTGCATTATGGCTTGTAAAGGTACTTTTAGAATTTCTGATTTAACTGTGTTTCTCTATGCCCTTGAACATGAGATCTTTTTTTTGAAAAGGATTCTGTAATGTTGAGATATTTTTATTTTTAACATTGCCATTTTAAAAAGGCTCTATATCCTTAACATTTAACATTTCCATCTATTTGTTCAGTTTTGTTTTTCTTTTTCTTTCTGTTGGTGATTCAGCCAACAGATTCAGATTCTGTGGGCATGCTTATATATGTATAGATATATACACATATTATGTCTATATCACATAGTATATATATATATATATATACATATATATGTGTATATATATATATATACACACATACACCACATACATATTTCCTCTTCTCTTTTTAATATTTCTTTTTCCTCATATAGTTAAGTACATAAAAAATCTTTCTTCTTCCATTGTCAACTTCTTAGTTTAAATAATATGTTTTCTGAAGCACTCTTATCCAAGAAGTTTTTCTTTCTTTTGTCCTTATTTCCTTTGCCCTTGTAGTTTATTCTAAATTTTGTTTTCTTTTTAGTTGTTATTTCTTCATATTCTCTGTGTCCTTTATGAGGATAAAACTTCTAGAATATCATATTTGAATTCTGTTTCTTTTTTTGTTATTAAATTTGTGGATCTTACCACATCCTTCTTTAGATGTGGAATAGTACATATATTGTCAGACAATTATTTGAGTTTTTCATTTGTTTTAATACCAGATACATAGGAACTGCCTAAGCCAAATTCTGTCTTGTGAATTTCTTGGTGGAATTAATTTTCACCTTACAACTGCATCCCTTTACAGAGGACTAAGGTGAGAATCAAATTGGCTAATGTTATATCAAGCCTTTTTATGCCTTACATAGTCTATAGATATAAACTAGCGTGACTTTTCTCAGAACCTCTGACTTGTCCCCCAGAGGATACTAATTATTTGAAAGTGTCCTTGTTAAACATTTCCTAGACATCCAAGCCATTTAATTATTTTCATTTGCCCCTTTTATTCCTTCCCCTTGTATTTATTGGTTGTATCTCTGGACAGGGATCATAGCCATGTCCCAAGGGGATGGTCACCCTTTGTGATCTGGCTATACTCTTGGTTCATGCCCTGTTTGATAGAGCCAGTGATCAAGTGTTTGATATCACATCTCTTTCTCTCCCCTTCATCCATCCCTCCCTGTTTATCTTCCCTCATTCTCCTTCCCTTATCCAGGAAGTAAGTCAGACATTTTGTAGAATTGCAGAATTTCAGAAATAAAGGTGACTTCAGTGGCCATGTAGTCTGCCCTCTCAAATCTTCCCTGCAGAAAATCCGCCATGAATATATCCAGCAGGAGGAGATTTATGAGTCCTGCCAAGGCATCCCAGCCCATTTCTAGATCTTTATAATTGTTAGGAATTTTTTTTTCCTGGCTTCAAATAGACATCTGCCTCTTGGCAGTTTCTACCCATTGTTCTTAACTCTGCCTTCTAGGGCCAAACAAGATGTGTCTGTGTTCTCTGAAGGACAGCGTTTCAGACTCTTGGAGACAGTTAGGATTTCCTTCCAGGCTTTTCTTCTTCATTCCAAACATCTCCAGGTCATTGCACTGATCCTCTTGGGGAATGAACTCTGGGCATCACTCTGGTTTCCCTCCCTATATCCACAAGGCTGTTGTCAAATGGGACTGTATCTGAGGAAGTCATCTTGGATTCTTCTGGGCTTGGTCTACTTTCTAGAGTTTAAGAGCATAGGGATATAATGTGTCCTTCTGACCTCTTGCTTGGAAGTAGAGAGAAATCCTTAGGGCCTCTGGAGTAATGTAGTCTCAATGTTTTTTCTTTCCAGACTATGAGAAAAGTCTCTGAAGACGTACTATAAAATTGCTAAGTTTTGTATTTTCCCCTGCCCTAGAAGGAATTTTTCTTAAAACTAAAATTTTTTTTTCACCCTTGTATAAAACGATGCCAACAGTCAAATACTCCCATGGTGTTAACTCTTACTTGAAAGTAAATTAGCTACCAAAATAGTGGCTGAGCTAATGGGCTAAATTTGTTTCTGGACAGTAGTTTAGAATCTGGGAGAATCTGACTTAATACACTGAAGTATTGTTTGAATGGTGTGGGTTCCTAGAGACATAACTAGGACAGAGAAACTAGGGCTTTGTTCCAAGGTACAGGAATTTGGAGGGTGCTGACAGCATTTGCTGTCCTTGGGCAGTTTAGAAACAATTGAGTTTAGCACATAATGAACAAGAATAATTAGTCATAATAGAAAATGATTAGAAACATTTTCCATGTATCTTTTCCATACCTCTCTCTCTGCCCAGAGCAGTAGCCTTCCGAATAGAGTCTTTGCAGTTTTCCAAATTATCTGTCCTTTCTCCCATGAGTGCTGTCCCAGGATCTCTGTCCCATTTCTCAAAATGAATTGGTCTTTAAAAAAGTTGATTTGAGGACATGATTTTTTATGTATGGAAATCCTATTCCCTCCTCTGTTGATTGAGAAAATTCATGATGACAAAAGCTACTGTGCAGTTAGCAATGCTTTGCGTGAAGCTCATTTTGTTAATCATAAAAGAATTGGAAAAATAATTGTATATCTCCATATGAGACATGCTATTTCTTCACTCTAACTTATATTATGTTTGCTTATTTATTGTATGGAGTCATTTAAGGAGATGGATCTATTGTAATATACTCCAGGGGTCCACAGGCCATGGATTTAGCACTACTCTTTTTCCTCCTACTTAATAGTATTTTATTTTTTCCAATTACATGTAAAGATGGTTTTCAACATTCATTTTGTAAGATTTTGAATTCTAAATTTTTCTCCCTCCTTCCACTTTTTTCTCAACACAGCAAGCAATCTGATATATGTTATACATGTATGATCATGTTAAATATATTTCTGTATTAGTGATGTGGTGGAAGAAGTCTCAAAACAAAAGGGAAAACCCTGAGAAATAAAAAAAAAACAAAAAAGTGACAATAGTATACTTCAACCTGAATTCAGACTCCGTAGTTCTTTCTGTGAATGCGATCAGCATTTTCCATCACGACTCCCTTGGAATTGTCTTGGATCATTGCATTCAGCACTATCTTTTAGGAAAATCCCATATATCTCAGTTTGTGACCCAGTTGGTCTAGAAAAGAGCTTTGGTTTCTTTATTCCACATCTTAGCTGTTCTTTCTCATGCTACCTTGAGGACTGTATCATGTCAAGGTCTCAGTGTGAATTCACACAGCAAAAAAGGAAGGCATTATGTATCTATGGATATGTATCTGTCAATTCTTACTTTTATTTTTTTGGATGTATTTAAACAATTTATGCTTAGAAACAAGATCTTCTTATTGCACTATTCATGGCCTGCTCTATTCTGTTCATAACCATCCAAGGTCCAGGATACCTTTGCTTATTTATAGTATTTCATTCATAATTGGTTGCCAAACACAGCAGAAGATAGATATATTTATGTAGACACCATTATGCTATGTATATCTACCAACCTGTCTCTGCTGAGAATTCCTTCAAGTTTTATTTTTTGTGGAAGAAATATGAAGAAGGAAGCAGAGTAAAAAGAGACACAGAAATGAAAAAGAAAGAGACAGAGATAGAAAAAAAACAAAGACAGAAACAGAGAGACATAGATAAAGACAGAAAGATACACATATAGAGATAGAGAGAGACAGAGACAGAGAAGGAGGGAGGGAAAGAGAGACAAAGAGGAGGGGGAGGAAGAGAGGGAGGGAGGAAGGGAGAGAGAATCATACAAGCAGTCATTGTGATCTACTGTGTTTGAACAGGACCATTGAAATATAACTTATAAGAATGCCATTTCAATTATTTGTAAAATATTTAAATAGCACAGTCCAATTCACATTCTATCATTTCCAACAGCTGTAAAATTTACTTTACACCAAAGTGAGCTCAATCACTTTAATTTAGTCTAGCAAAAACACAGTGCAAGCTTAATTTGTATTTAATCTCCCCCTTTGTTTCTACTTTATTGCCCCGAATCAGTCTTCTTAGTGATTGAAATTTAAAGGAGGAAGAAAAGAGAACTTTCAGGAATTTTTGAGGATGTCATTAAAAAGAAAAATTTAGGATGACTTTCCAGGGTTTTGCCAGATTTGTTACTCAATATATCAATTTACAATAATATCTTCCCTATAAATCTGGGATAACATCTAGGACTTTGTTCAGCTATGTAAGTAAGGTCTACTGATGTTTAAAAATAGGTGATTAGTTTAGATGAAGTTGTAGCTATACTTTAAATAGGAGAATAGTTATACTTGAAGAGGAACATATATGTGAATAATTATTATTTCAGACTTAGATCAGATTTACATATTTCTAAACTAGTATTTGATCTTTTGGTTAAACTGTTCCTTCTTAGGCTGAGACAAAGCCTAAGAACCTCATTTACAATACTATTAAGATAGAAAGAGGATGTCGAACCATGACTAACTGTACTTTATTTGTTCAGGGTAGTATCTGTTTTGGGGTGGGGACTCAGGCAGGATACACAACTCAGAGCTTTTACTCAGTGAGTCTCTCTTGTCTGGAATGTATTTCCTCCTCACTTCTGTCTCCCTTTTTGAATCAATTCATAGTTTCTTTCAAAGCTACATCCTATGTGACAGCTTCCTCAGTTCCCCTCTCCTAATTCCTCTCTTGAAATAACTTTACATGTACTTAATATGTGCTTATCTTTATACACATCTCCCCCCCAGTGGGATGTAAGCTCCCTGAAGGTGGCAATTGTTAAATTTTTTTATTTGTGTGTGTGTGTTTTCCCAGGACCTAGTGTAATATTTGGCATCTGTAAGTCAAGTTAAATCAAGTCAAGTAAAATTTATTAAATGTTTCCTATGTGGCAAGTACTAGAGATATAAAGAAAGCAAAAGACAGTTCCTATCCTTAATCTAATGAGAAAGACAACACATAAACTATATACAAGAAAGATATATGCAGAATATATTGGAAATCATGAACAGAGGAAAGGCATTAGCCTTAAAGGGGATCAGAAAAGGTTTCTTGCAATAAATGGGATTGTATCTGATACTTGAAGGAGTCCAGGCAAGACAGAAGACAAAAATGAGGGAGAACATTCTAGGCATGAGGGACAGTCAATGAAATTTTCTGGAATCTGGAGATGGAGGGTCTTGTGCAAGCAATAGCAAGTCAGGGTCACTGTGTCATGGAGTACATGAGGGTGAATAAGATGTAAGAAACCTGGAAAGGTAGGAGAGGGCCTTTGCTTGGCAAGTAGAGGATTTTATATTTGACTTTGGATGTGATAGGGATCCACCGATAGGGAGTGTACTGAGTAGAAGGGAGACATGATCACATCTTCACTTTATAAAGAGAAATCAGTTGGACAGCTGATAAAAGGGTTGAGTGGACAAGGGAGAAACCTGAGGCAAGGAGAACAATCATTAGGATATTGTGATAGTTCAGGCATGAGGCCATAGGGGCTTGTACCAGGATGATGGGAGTATCGGAGAGAGGAAGAGACAGAGAAGAGAGATGTCATGAAAGTAAAATAGAATTTGGCCACAGATTTGATATGGAGGAATGAGAGTGAGGGACTCAATAAATGTTTAATTAATGCTACTTTGAAGTTGATGGGAAAGCAATTACCTGAAGTAGAAGTTTTAGGAAGTGATGAATATGATCATGTAACTTTGTCATGATTTATTCTGTTCCTTGATGGTAGAATACGCTGAGATCATGAAATGTCAATTTTCAACATACATGGAATTCAGGAGCACCCTGTCTCATGGTGAAAAGGAACTATTTGAATATCCAGTTGATTCATGCTGGTTTCTGCTGAACCAGGGAAACAGAGGCTCACAAAAGGCTCCCTTTATTCATAGGTAGAAGAGATTGTTATCTAGATGATATATTAGGGCATCCAAAACTTATCTGTGACCCAGAATATTCCTCTATTCCTGTGATTTGCATGGTAACGAAAATTCTCCCTATTAGGATTCTCCTTTTGGGTTAAGAGATTGTTTCTAGAAGATCCCTGATAAAACACAAATATATTCCCCGGAAGAAGTCCTAACTTGCCTTAGTTTTGAGAATTAGTTAACCCCAAAAGTCAGGGCTTCTGAAGAAGGGTATTACAGGATTTCAAGCTAGGACGGCCTTAAAAATCAACTATTCCTATTTCATTATATTATAAACAAGGAGATTGAGGCCAATAAAAGTATGTAACTTGCCCACGTTTTTACAAATAGTAAACATCCATGCTAGGATTTGAATATAAGTCCACTGTCTCTAAAGTTGCTATGAGGACTGAACTTAAGGAACTGCTCAGGGATGGAGAGAAATCCAAGGAAGATATCCTTTCCTACTTGACCATTTGGTCTTGGGATTTCCCTGTCTACACATGCCGTTTCCTTTCAAAACAAAATGCTTATTTGACTCCCTTGACTCAACCACTCCAATTAATGCAGGAACCCTTTAATTACTAACACTGACTGTAGGAATCTCTGTCAATAGTTTAACATTTAAAAAGGACATTGTTGCTTGAGAAAGTAAATATTAGGGTTGTAATGATGAGAAATACCTAAGCATTCTCAAAAGATGCAAGCAGTTGTCCAGGCTCTGATATTCACATTTGTTTCTAGGAGAAAATAAAGCTCTGGAGAGAAGAGCAGAGGGGTAGGGCAGGTCCTGTTTATTTGTTGGCTAGATGAAGTCAATTTCCCAACTAGTGCATGGGATTTGTGTGCACTGATGCCCTTAAGAGCCATTGGGCTTGGGGCTTTTTTTGGTTTTATTTATCATCTCCCTGTTCAGTGCTTCTCAGTGCTGAATGGACCTCTGCTGGATCCAGGTGCCATGTTGATTTACTTTTTCCATTTCTTAGCATGATGCTAAATTTCAGGGTTACTAAGAACCTGGGACTATACTTTCTATGTTTCTGGGACTGAGTTCCAGAAAGTTACTTGGGTAAGTAGCTCAGCTGCCATCCATCCTCATAATATGGTATTATTACTCAGTTTGACAATAAGTATGGTTCTGGAAAGAAATCCAAAGTTGCCTTGAAAACCAGCAATATTGCCCTCAATTGATAGAGGAGCTATATTAGTAAAACTAATTAGATCATATATTTCTTTCCTCGTTGCTGGCATTCTGGCCTCCAAAATTCAGTATTTATGATCTGACTGGGTTTTCTTTGTTTGGATGTCATTGGTGTATGTGTGGAATAGCATCACATTTTCACAAGCTGTTATTAGAAAGCCTAATGTATGGAAACACAATATTTATACCAGCAACTGTTAAAAATCAAGGGCTGTGGATTAATGTCAGCTTCTGAATGTACAGTGCTTTGGTTAATTCCATCCAAGGGCAGATGATATCATCCAGCAAGAAGGAATATATTAGAAACTGTCAGCCAGAAGGTAGTAAAAGGAGGTGATATGTTATAAGGAGGACTCAAAGGTCATTCAAAGAAGAGATATTGCTAATAACTCAATTAAAATTTTCACGCTGACATTTTATAAATTTCTGTGTAAGCCCTAAAACATTTCCAAAGCTAGCAAAATTCATATACTAGATTGCAAAAACAGGGGTCAAATAGAATCTATATAGTTCTTCAGTGAGATGAACAAATTGGGTTAGGTCACTTAGGGAGTTCTAACTAAACAAATTCATTGAAATTTGAGTAGTGACTAGATAGAGATGGATGTGTTGGGATACTTCAGCCTTTTTCATGTTCTGACGTTGGGTTCTGCAATAAGACATGTTGCTTCCTTTTGTTTCTGGAGTTGAGTTGTTTTGTTTGCCATTGGTAATTTTTTTCAGGGGTCAGGATGAGAGTGTCTTCAATCATGATTTTATACTAGCTTCTACTGCCTAAAAAGAGAGTGATCTTCAGGCTGGGTAGGATAGAACAAACATTGTTAATGGAGAATTGAAACTGAAGATAAATGGAAAAGTTAGATGTTACTGAACGACATGTCCTCAGTAAGTTCAAATCACTAGGTTGATATGAACAGATATTGGTAAAATTTGTGGTGTGGTCCTTGAGCTGCTTCTAACAATCTTCAGAAAACAAAACAAAACAAAGAACAAAAGATGTATTGTAAGCCTTGAGATGGTGACCAAATGTTGCCCCATTTTCAAAAAAGGGAAAGAAGATAAGATTCCTCAACTTGTAGGTCAATGAATGTGACTTTATTGCTTGAAAAAATTATAGAATGCATTAAAATAGAAATCAAAGAGGTGATTATTATAAGCCAAGATGGGCTGATCATTTACAAGTTTTCACAGACCAAGCCCACTGAGCATTTGTTAACACTGTGGCATTCCTTCAATTAAAAAATATTTATGAAACACTTGCCATAGATGCTAGAGATACAAATACAATGAAAAAATAATACATCCTCACAATGGGTTTATATTCTCATGGGAACATCAAATACATGTGCACGTACATAAATAATAAATGTAAAGAATATAAATACAAATAAGTACTTAATGACAAGAAATTTGGGGAGAGAGGACACCAAAATAAGGTGGGCAGGGGGTGAGTGGTTAGGATGGAAACTGGAAAAGACTTCAGATGCTTGTATTTCAGTAAAGCATTTGATAGAATGTTGCCATGTCCCTATGGACAAATTTGGAGAATTTGAAACTGCTGAAAAGACTGGATACATCCTGAAGGAAGGTTTCTTTCCAGTGCAGTGGAATCTGCTCTTAGCTACAATGTGTTAACAATTTCATCTGTGATTTCAATTAAAAGATTTATAGCATCTCTTAAAAATTTTCTGATAGCATGATTCTGAAATGGGATGATAGAATCAGGATTCCAAAAATACCTTGACAACCTAGAACAATGGGCTGAATATAATAGATGAAATTCTGAAAGCATGAATGTCAAGCCCTTCACTTGCATTCAAAAAGTCAACTGTACAAATACAAGAAGGAGGAAAAACAGCTAAAGCACAGTTCACATAAAAAGGATCTGGGGGTTTTAGTAGATTACAAATTAAATTTGTTAACCATATGACATGGGGGTTTTAGTAAATTACAAGTTAAATTTATTAACCATATGACATGGTGGCCAAAAAAATTAACATTAGTTTAGACTGAATTAACAGGAGCATCATGTCCAAAATGTTGGGTCAAGTAAAAGTCCCATTACTGGGAATGATGGTTCTGGCCAGGCATTTGCTCTACAGGCAGTAGATAGTACTCAGTAAGTGCCAGTTGGTAAATGAATAATGACGGCCAATTCCCAGGGATGCAAAATAAAGTTCTGATCTTTTCTTTCTACCTGAATTTTGTGGAAGGAAATGTTTGGAAGGAGGCGATGGGCAGGTCCTATTGAAACCATCTGGCTTCCGGAGGGAATCACCTGGCCCAGATGCACACATCTGCTTTGCCATCTTTCTCATGCGCCTGGTCTAGCTCACTCAAATAACTTGCTTACATGGAAATATGGGACATATCCATTGTGAAATGTATTTGTCTTGTTGAATACAAGTCTGTTTTTTCCTCCCTCCCTTCCTTCCCAGGTACTCTTTATTGTGGCTTTGGAGGATGGAAACGTGCTATCAAAGCCCAGTTATTATGTCCTGTAAAGGGAGGAGGTAACTGCTGAGGGACCACTCAAATGAAGACAAATGCATTGTTAAGTTTTTATGGACCAAGGCTGTACTTCCATTAAATGTAATTTACATAACATAACTAATGCTCAAGGCCAAACAGTCCTTGTAGCCCATGGACGGCCCCTCCTATCCCACCCTCAATGGGGCCTCATTCGGAATCCCAGTTTGGAAACCAGCTTCCCTCCCCTTGCTAGTTCGATGGTTACCACTCCTATCCAGGCTTTTCTTGTTCATCTCAGACAGCTTCACCGTTTCCTGCATGGGGCAAATCTATTGGTTTATCCTCCCCCCCAGGAGATGTCTGGAAGTTATAATATGTTTCTTTAATCTTTTCTATAAGGGAAATAAATAAATGCTCAGCCTTGTCTGATCCCAATGTATGCCCTGGCTAATGACAAGAGTCAGAGCCTGGGTTTTCTGGGATGATACCCCGTTTCCTCTTAGAGGGAACACTGAGCAGAGCTGCCATTGAAGCACTAGGGAATCAAGTCCATGATAAGTAATTGGAGCCCATCTGGGTTCCACAACAGCCCGGCCCAGCGCACGATCCGTCGTGGAGCGCCGTCCTCATCTGGGCAGTCTTTGTCTGCTTCTCTCTTCAGTTGTGGTTTCCTGCAATCACAGACACTCTGAGCTCTGGCTTTGCCCCCTCATTCTGCAAAGCAATTATCATTTCATCTTATTGTAGGGGTAAGTGTTTGGCGGAGTAGGATGGATTTTTTTTTTTACTGGTAATCAGAACTTTCTGCCCATTGGTCTTTGGGACATCTTTGTGTGTTGACATTTCCAAGGTACGTGTCAGAACGAGCCAAGGGAGTGAGAGAGGAAAGGAGAGAAATCATTATCCTCAATTTAATGACCACGATTCCTCAACATTTACAACTACCAGAAGGAAGAAACAACCGGCATGTATCTCCTAGGTGCATGCAATAGGGAAGACAGCAGAAGATTCTCTTAATCCCTATCCATGATTTACTTACCTTAATGATTGCATTATTTGCCAAATTAATTGTATGTGTGCATAGTTAGATTGAATATATATTTACTTATATTTAATATATTAAAATATAGTACACAACACTCATGCAACACACATGTCCATGTGCATATCTGCACACTTGCATATAATACACATAAACACATGCATATGTATACAGTGCATATGCACGATACATATAACATGCACACTTATGATATATGCATATGTCTATGCACTCATACATGTGTATATACGTGTATGTATCTACACAATACATAACCCATATGCATATATATGCAACACATGCATAATCATGATGTGTCTATATCTAGACATACATATACTCATATGTGCATATATTTAACAATACACATACATACTTATGATGTGTGCACGTAGCCAGACAACACATACATAACATACACGAACACACAATGATATGTGTATATCTACACACTCACATATTTATACACACAAACGACACACATGCACACATGTATGAGGTGTGCACACATCTACATGATACAATATATTCATATGCACACATAACATACATGTACATAGATATCCATGATGTATGTACCTATACATGTGCATGTGCTCAAATAGGTTTATATACATATAACATACATATGTGATGCCTTTCTATGTGCCTACATAACAAACACATCACATGTGCTATAATGCAACACACAGAGCACACGATGATCATTGCATGCACAACATTCATACAAACATACATGTACCATGCATGCATGTTTAGGATATATTTCTGAACCCATACACACATGCTCATATAGGCATATGCACACATAACACACACATTTATGATGTGTGCATATACCTGCACAATACATATACTCAGACATGTGATATGCATGTAACACACAAATGCACGCATGTGTGCTGTGTACACACACGATATTCAGGCTGCAGCCAGGTGTGCCAGACTCATCAGCCCGTTCCCAGCAGGCGTTTGTTGTTCCTCTGAAGCACAGGAAGGGGCCTGACCTTCCCCAAGCTGTGGGGAGACTTGTATTTTCTCAGGCTATTTTGACAGGCCGGGCCTTTGTTTGGAGCCCGCAGTTAAGCCACAGATAGCCGGCACTAAGGACTGGGTTTGGCCGGCAGAGTTCTCAGGGCCAGTCACTGGGCCTGCTTTTCATTGGCAGCTTCCAGGGGCGGGATCCCATTAGGATGCTCGTGGATGCCGGGGGATGTCGGGGAGCTTGGGCAGCGCCTTTGTGGAAGACCTGCCGCAGCCGTCAGACTTTACCGGACGCAGTTGCCTTTCGGGGCAGGTTTTTCCTGCCTTCTCTCCAGGCCCGGCGCAGGAACGAAGGCGCGCTAGTGGCAGGGAATGTCAGAGCTGGAGGACTTCTTACAGGGCTTAGAAGCCAACATTCTCCTCTCTGCTTGTCTCCCAGAAAACAAAACAGAACATTCAGAAGCACAGATAGCGCGGCCCCTTATTAGCTGCTTTTCTCAGGCCCATCCCACGCCCGGTGTGGGGCTGCAAAGACAAAACAAAACCCAGCGGTCCTTGCTCTCAGTGGGCTCACGTTCCGTTGGGCCGTGGCGTTGGGGGCAAGTTAAATGACTTGTCCTAAGTCATACAGCCCGTTAATCAAACCTAAGATTCAAACCTGGACGTCCGGATGTCAGCATCCAAGGCTTTTCTCCCAGCTCCCTCCAGATACTCACCTGCTGTATTTGTTCTGCTGAAGCTAATGAGTTCAGCCCAGAGCCTTGTTAACGTAGCTGGAAGCTCACCCTTACGCTAGGAACTCACGGTCGGGTTTTATTTTACCTTACATCTTGACAACATTCGACAGAGACAGAGTATTAGCATCTATTATGGCAATTTCTTTCTGGAAAACTAAATGGTTGTAGGACCTGAGACAAATCCTTCCCAGTTCTCAGTTTATCTATAGCATCAAGGGATGATCTTTTAGGACCCTTTCATCTTTTAAATGACGATTCACATTGTTTAACTAGGAAAACTCTGCCAGAACCTTGTTGGGCATTTTAATCTGGAACTGCCTCAGAGAGTCAGAATCAGCTGAGCCCAAGGAGTGGGCCTTGGGAGAACCTCAAAATCTTACTGACATCCTGATGTAGTGACATGTGGGTAGGATGCATTCTTAATGGAATTAAAAATGTGAATATGGACATAATCGATAGGAGTTTTGGCTTTCTTTTTTTAATCAAATTTATTTTATTTGAAGAAACAGAAGAGCAATACAATAAAAAACAGAATGAAACAAGAAAAAAGAGAATGAAACATATATATATATATATATTAGTCAAGGAAATTATATTCGTGAGTGTGCATCTTTTGTTTACTTCCTTGTAAATTATTCTTTTGTTCTTATTTTACTTTATTCTTTTCTCCCCTCTTTTATCCTACCCTACCATCCCCAGCAAGCTACAATTAAGAAAGGATATGTTTATATGTTCATATGTAGATATGTACATATATATTCATACAAGAGTTTTCGCTTTCTAAACCTGGTTAGGAAATGTAGCAAGGAAGTAGATGTGAGAAAACAGAAGAGAACAGGAAGCTTACTCTGACTTTATTATTTAAACTCTGCTCCTTCCTCCCATTCTCTGTTTGAATCCCTCTTCTTTTACGACTAAGGAGAATCCCTTTGCTTATTGAATAGAATTCTGACATCAGGAACTGAAAGCCCTTGTTTTGTTGTGTCTTAGAAAAACAAATGTGTGTTTGATGTCTACAAAAGGCAGTATAGTGGAAAGATTAGGAGACCTGCTTCTGTCATTCCCCATGTGAGCCTGAGTAAGCCATTTAATATTCTTGGCCTCAGTTTCCTGATCTGTAAAATAAGGAAATATGACCAGGAGATTCTAAGGTTTCTTCTAGCTCTAAGGCTATGATTCTTCTTTAGCTATCAGTTTTCCTTTCTGTAAAATGAAGAAATAGGATCAGATGGCCTGGAATAGGATGTATTAAGATGTTTCCCAACTGTAAACTTATGACTCCCTGAACTAAATTTGAATCTGGATTGGTAACTGCAACATGGGTTGTCATCTTTCAATTGCTTCTTACCCAGCCCTCTTGTTATCAAGTAGTATGAAAAAAAAGTAGCATGAAGTAACTGATTTTAATTCTAACATTTTATATAGTTTATAGAAATAATAATGCAGTGCCAATTTTTATTTATGAAGCCAAGAGTACTGGTTTATACTTAATGAGGCAAATACTTGGGAGGTCCTTTTCAATTTCCCCAAATTCCCACCAGGAGTTTTCATAGGTGAGATTGAGGTTAGCTAAGTAATAGTCTCTGTGGCCACATAATAGTAGTTTTTCTTCTGTGTGTAACTAATCCACCTGAATGGGAATTGAACCATTGATCTGGTCTGTTATCATCATCTTCTAATATAGAGAACTAACCAAATTATAATCTTTGTCACCAATAATAGCATCATAGAATATTAAGATTAAAGGGGACCTTAGAGTTCAGTGAGTCCCTAGTAGAGAAGGAAATGGCAAACCATCCATTATCTTTGCCAAGAAATCTCATATAGGGTCACAAAGAGTCAGATACAGAAGGTGAGACCAAGATGGCTTAAATGTCTTTACTAACATAGATGGTTGGAGAAGCTGTGATTCCAGTCATTTAACTTTTAGCTTTGTCTTTTTTTCATTAGTACCTTGAAGAATATTTTTGACCCAATCATTTCTGGAGGAGTTCCTGATTTTCACATTTGATTGTTTATGTATTATCCTGTGATTAACTACAAGAAAAGGAATCTTGGTCTGGTGGAAAGAGCCCTTGACATGATTAAAAGACTGAGACTTGATTCTTCTATCCAGAATTTATTTTCTGGATTTTATTCTCTGGCCATTTCATTCATGTATGACTCTTCATCTCCCTATTTAGGATTTTCTTGGCAAACATCAGGGGTGACTTGCCATTTCCTTTTTTAGATTATTTTATAGATGGAGAAATTGAGACAAATTGTCTAAGAAATTTGTGAGGCTGATTTTAAACTCAGGTCTCCTTGACTCCAGGTCCAGGATGTGTGTATCATGTAGCTGCTTTTGAGAGCTCTTCAACCTTTTCATTTCAGAGAGTATAAGAAGACCCAGCTAAATGATTTTTCCAAGGTCACAAAGCCAGTATGAAAACTCAACTTGTCTCATTTCAAATTCTGTCCTTTTACCAATGTACTGTAATGTCTCCTTGAGGAGGGTTTTAACATTTTATCTTGACACTTGTCCTTACACAAAAGGGGAGGTATTAGGGTTAGTATTCTACCTTTCTGTAGGCCCCTTCTCATTGTCATACAAAGACTTTTCTTTTTTCTTTTAAAAATTATTTTATTTTAAAATAATAAGTCTTTTATTTGTCAAAATACATGCAAAGATAGTTTTCAACATTCACCTTTGCAAAATCTTTTATTTTTCTCCCTCCCTCCCCAATTCTACCCTCCTCTAGACGGCAAGTAATCCAATGTAGGTTAAACTTGTGTGATTTTTCTAAATATATTTCCACATGAATCATGCTGCACAAGAAAAATCAAATCAAAAAGGAAAAATGAGAAAGAAAAAAAAAACAAGCAAGCAAACAACAACAACAATAATAAAAAGGTAAACAATACTATGTTGTGATCCACCTTCAGTCTCCACAGTTCTCTCTCTGGATACAGATGGCTCTCTCCATCACAAGTCTATTGGAATTGCCTTGAATCACCTCATTGTTGAAAAGAGCCAAGTCCATCTCAGGTGATCATCACATAATCGTGTTGCTGTATATGGTGTTCTCTTGGTTCTACTCACTTCATTTAGCATCAGTTCACGTAAGTCTCTCCAAACCCTTTTGAAATCAACCTGCTGATATATTCCATTATCTTCCATAACATTCATGTACCATAACTTCTTCAGCCATTCCCCACCTGATGGACATCCACTCAGTTTCCAGTTTCTTGCCACTACAAAAAGGACTGCCACAAACCTTTTTGTTTCCCTTCTTTATGATCTCTTTGGAATACAGGCTCAGTAGAAATACTGTTGGATCAAAGGATGTGCACATTCTGATAGCCCTTTGCAAGTGATTTTTCTTCAGAGTTAATGAATTTCTGATAATCAGGGGAATGAATTTTTAATGCCATATCTTGGTGAGTTGATATTATCTTTCCAGGTGTAGGGTCCGTTTTGCTCTTGTTTCATCATTTTTCAGGCTAGTCTGACTCTTCATAACCCCCAAGAATGGTTTGCCATTTCCTTCTTCAGCTCATTTTGCAGGCAAAGAAAATGAGGTAAACAGGCTTAAGCAACTTGCCCAGAGCCACACAGCCAGTAAGTGTCTGAGGCTGGATTTGAATTCAGGTATTCAGTCTTGCAACTCCAGCCCCCATGCTCTGTGCACTGTAGTGCCTCCTAATTGTTCCCTGAGCGTTTTTAGAATCTACTGGACACCCCATCTCTGTCACTGTAGGCTTGGTCTTTGCATTCTGCTCTTCCCTCCCTCCCCTTCTTGGTAGAATAATAAATAAAGTTGACTATTTCAGGTTCTATTACTATGTAAAAGCTATTTTAAAACATCTAACCATCTGCTTAATGGTTGGTAATCTGTTTCTAATGGTCACTTTTAATAAGACACTTTGTTCACCACAGTAATAGTGATCAAGCAGCCAGGTGGCTTTTGAGAGCAGGATTACAGAGAGCATTTTCCTGTTCCATGTCAGTGAAGGGCTCAAGGAGGGCAAGTCTTTGTAGGAAAAAACCCAGGGTCTTTCTGCAATAGTTGCAAGGAAAATGACCCTTTCCCCCCCTCTCAGGAGCCCCTTGGAATGTAAGGAAGCACATGGAGGGTGAGTCGTTTATAGCAATATAAATTTATAGCTTTAATTTTTCAATATTTACACATCCAGGTGCTGTTGCTACTGTGGTTGCAACTGGAGGTCAGTTTAATTAATATCTGTCCTTTTCTCTTGGGTGACATGCCCTGAGTTGTTGTCATCAGAAGCCTTGCTTCCCTTTGTCCGGTCCCAGCAGCTGGTGACAGCTTGGCAAATTATGAGTTTCCTGGCTTAAAACAGACTAAATTACAGACAAAACAAGCCATCAGCTGAGTAAATACTGCACCTCTGTTTGGCTTCAGTGAGGAGAGAGAGATTATCAAGAGTACTTAGTGTTCATAATTACTAGTAGGAGGCAGATAGTAGGCTCAGGCTGACTGGAGATTGGTTCATTATATCCAATTAACACCCACTTGATTATTCCTAATTACTTCTGTTTGATGACAGAGGAGTAAAGATGTCATACTTCAAACATGCAAATGATGATCCGGGTTGAAGATGTACCTACATTTGCAATATCATAGCGTGCTCATTTTGGGGAGGGGGGCAATGACTTAATATGACCTCAGTAGAGTGATGAAAAATGAAATGTCTGCTTTCAGTTTGGGGGAATTGTGTGTGTATGTGTGTTCATGTGTGTGCATTAATTCCACTATGTAATAATTACAGGGAGCTTTGACAAGAAGCAAAAACACAGATATTTAGACAAAATGAGTCTTTCTGTAGCAATCTAGCCTAGCAAAGCTTTCTTTAAAAAAGAAAAAAAAATCTTAATGGCAGTCTCCTTGTGAACAATTTTCTCTTTCTCTCCTGCTTAGCTTGGCAGAGAAAGTGGGAATGAATTTTAGAGGTGTAGGGTTGAAATGGGCTCAAATTTTGAGAAAAGGAGGGAGCCTTGACTGTTACGAGCAAGTAAAATGGGATCTTGTCCCCATTGTGGAGATTGCAGAAGAGGTCACGGCATCTAGTCTGTGTCTGTTGTTCATAGTGATCAGTCAGGTAGAAAGTACAAAATGGGAAGTAGAATATACTTGAATAATGCAAGGGATGATGGAGATACTTATGTTGGAAAAATATGCTAAAGTAGATTGGAGCTCTAGAGGTGGAAGATGCTTCAGGAGCTCTCACCCTATGGAGGAGAAAGCTGAGAACCCAGGAAGGGAAAGAAATTTACTCAAGAACACTCAGGTAGTGAGCATTGGAGATATACACTCAGCTCATCGACTTCTTTGCTTTTTTGCTGTGCCTTATTATTCCTAGGCTACATTGGTTCTCTAGGTTTAAGTTAGGGATCTTTCGATGCTATTAAAACTCTTTCTTGAAACTGAAATAACTTTCACAAATATTTATTTGTTTCCTACCCTATGTCAAATGCTAGTGATACAAAGACAAAAATGAAAAAATAAATCCCTGCTTTCAAGGAGCTTACATTCTATTCAGGTGAGAGAACAAGTGCATAGAGATAAGTACAAGATAATTTGAGGAGGTAAATTGACAGAATGGGTATATAAAGCACCAGGCCACAAGTCAGGAAGACCAGAGTTCAAATGTTACCAACTATGTGACTGAACAAGTCACTTAACTCTGTTTGCCTCAGTTTCCTTATCTATAAAAAGAGCTGAAGAATAATGGAAAACCACTCCAGGATCTCTGCCAAGAAAAGCTCAAATGGGGTCAAAAAGAGTGGGACATGACTGGGATGAGTGAACAACAACAAAATCAAAGAATACTAACATAAAGGTTCAGTTGAGGAATATCTGAGCTTAGACTTAAAAGAATATAAATATTCTGAAAGATGGGGATGAGGAAGGAGTTCCTTCTAGGTCTGGAAGATAGCTTGTAGAAATAAATATATGGAGTCAGGAGATGGAATGCCAAGTTCAGGGCACACTTGCAGGGGTCCTCAAACTTTTTAAATAGGAGGCCAGTTCACTATCCTTCAGACTGTTGGAAGGCCGGACTATAGTAAAAACAAAAACTTTGTTTTGTGGGCCTTTAAATAAAGAAACTTCATAGCCCTGGGTGAAGGGGATAATCATTCTCAGCTGCCACATATGGCCCGCGGGCCATAGTTTGAGGACCCCAATGTGATTAATACATTAAATATTTGAAAGGAGAGACTGTAGAATGACATTGGAGTACAAACTCTTAGGGAGTAAGTCCTAATTTTTTTTGTCTCTGCATCCCTGTGGCCTAGGATAGATTTTTGCATATAGTAGGTAGTTTCTAAAATGTTTATGGAATGAATAAGATTGAATTGAAAGGTAGATTTTGAAAGGTAGAAAGCCAAATTGTAAAGGAATATCATCCGCGTGGATTTGTATTTGAACTTAGAGGTAATAGGGAACTATTGATGTTTTTTGACCAAGAGAGTGAAATGATAGAATCTTTGCATGAAGATTATTTTGATGAAAATACTTTGTAGGAGTTGAATGGAAGAGATGAGGGTCTGAAATAGCAGTGTAATTGTTGCTCATGATCATGATGGTTAAGGTTTGCATGAATTGCTTTAAGGCAAAGCTGTGCAAAGTCATCCCCCTCACTACTCCAACGATCACAGAGTGCTAGGATGATGACTGAAAGGAGAGGAGAGGAGATGCTGGAAAGGCAGCATTACTAGAACTGGCAGCTGATTGAATATGTTGGAGTGGGGGGGAAAGGAATACATAATTTCAAAATTATAAAGCTAGGGGATGATGAGAAACATGATTGTGGAAAACATAGAAAATGCTGAAAGATAGGATATGTGTCAGGGGAAAGCTTATAACTCTATGTTGAGCTCATTGAATTTAAGCCTGACCCTGATGTAAATATATGTACCTCGTCTTCCTCCTTATTGCCACTCCCACCACTGTCGTCGTCGTTGTCATCATCATCATCATCATCTGTATCAGTATTGATATCATCATCATTAGCAGCATTTATATATTGTTTTAAGACTTGGCAATGGTTTGTGGACAAGACTTTGAAGAAGGTCTTGAAGACCTCTCAGAAATTCGTGAAGGTTTTTTTCCTTCCTCATGTGTTATTTCTGACTTATTCTATGCATTTGCCAGTAAGATAATCTATATCTTGGATATAATTCATTTTTTCCCTTTAAGTTTCTGGGGATGGAAAAGTTTCTAGAAAAGGAATCGGACATCTTGCTGGTCATGACACAATGCATTTTAGAATTTGAAAAATCTCATTAGACATTACCTAGTCTTAACTCTTTGTTTTACAGGGGAAGAAATTGAAACCAAAAAAATCTGTGTCTTACTGATTAAAATAGAATATAAGATCTAGGATTTGAACCCAGTCCTCTACTTCCAAATGCAAAGATTTTTCCATTATTTCTTCTTTTATTGATAGACCTGCCTAAACAAATGCCTGAAGAATAGCACAAATATGGTTTTTGTATGGCAGCCAGACTAGGGCAGAGGGAACTCTTCTTTGCCATGATGGTCAATGCTTCTAATATGTATCTGTCCCCAGTATGACAGACAGTGACTTTACCAACTTGTGGATCTGAACTGATGATCCAACCTGGGTAGGGCCACAAACAAGGAATACAGAATACAGATTGTGTCATCCAAAAATATCATTCATGAAGGACCTTGAGTTAAAATGAAGCTATTCCTCCCCCACCCACCTATTATCTATTTCTACAGTGAGGGAAGACATTAGAGAATCTATCAAAGTCAAAAATTCATAAAGATTTAAGCATGAAATAGAATATTTTAGGGAGTCATTTGAAGTCTATATGTGGTGACTAGTATTTAAAAGGCTCACAAAACATTAAAAATTACCTTCTGAATAGTGTACCTTTTCCCCTGAATAATAAAGGGGTAATATCATGGGAATAGAATAGTGTCACAGTATAATAGGTTCCAATTGACAAATGAATCAGGAGTGAAGATTGCTCACTTTTAAAGGAGGGGATCTGAATCTGGAACTGTCAGTCTCTCAGGGAAAGTTACTTTGGATAGTTTGGTATGACTACTGATTTTCTCTAATTGAAGTATTGATAAAGGGCCCCAAGCCTTATGATATGTGTGATAAACTTGTGGATATCTTGATGTTTTAGTTTCTTCTTTTTCCTCTCCTCTCCTTCCTTCCCTAATTCCCTTTCCCTACCCTTCTCCTCTTCTTTCCTTCTCCTTCATTCTTTTCCTTCTCCCTCTATCTTCCCTTCTTTCTTTTTCTCCTTCCCCATTTTTTTTACTTCCTTTGGGGAGATCAAGAAGATGGAGTAGGTATTTTTTCCAAAAGTTAAGCAGATGAAAATGTAGATTTTTTTAAAACTAAGAGAATGAATCTCCAAGAAATTAACTATGTACAACCTCTCCATCTTGCCAATCCTCCTGCTAAAGGTTTTTGTCCTTCCTGATATTAAAAGCTATTTCCTCTTCTGCACCCTGTTGATTTGGGCAGCTATGACTATAGTCAAGAGACAGACAGTTCATTCTTGAGTTGCTGATGGGTTTTTCCTTAGTCCTCTGTCGTCTCTCTCCCCCTCCCTGCCAAGTCTCAGGTCATATTTTTAATCACAGAAAATTCAGTGTGAAGGCCATTGAGAAGGATGACAGTTCCAGCTCTGAGTGAAGAAGACAGGACAAAGTCTGCTTACCTCTCCACGTGGTGACAGTTCAGCTGTCATGGAACTCTCTATTCTGTGCAGAACAGTTACTCTATAGATTCTGACTGGCAGATCCTGCTTCTAGTGAATATTTTTGCTGTTAATACTTTACTGTCCAGTAATATAATGTAATTTGTCATTTGTCCACATTCTCAGCTTAGAACTCTGCATCATATTTTATAGTAAAATTTGAGGCTATTTGCTGTGAGCCCCCTTTTCATCCCTCTTCTTCATCTCTTCTTCATCTCATTCTGACCCTCTCTCCTCCTTCACTCCTGACTTTCCAATGAGCTAGCTTTATTTCTTAGCAAAGGCCACCTCACTACCTGGACAAACAGTCCATTCCTTCCTCTCTCCCAACAGATCATCCCTTCAGCCATCCCCATGTTCTCATGTATCCTCAATCGTCTCTACTGAACTCTTTCCTTTTATCTACAAATAAATTCCTGTATCCTCTATCCTCAAAAAGCCTCACTTGATCCTTCTGTCTCTTCTGTATCTGTCTCCTGTTATCTTTTCTGCTCTTTGTGGTCAAACTCCTCGAAAAAGCTCTTGGCAACAAGTACCTCCTCTTCTCCCAATCTCTTTAATCTTCTTAACCTCTTACGATCCAGTTTATGATATTATCATTCCCCCAAACTGCTCTCCAGAGTTCCCAATGAACTTTAAACTGCCAAATCCATTGGTCTTTCCTGAGTCTTCCTTCTTCTTGATGTCCCTGTAATCTCTGAAACTGTTGATCACCCTCTTTTCTTTGATATCCTCTTCTCTCTAGGTTTCAGGATGACCCTCTTTCCTGATTCCTCCACCCATCTGGTTGTTCCTTCTCTATCTTCTGTGCTGAGTATCTATCTCTCTAACTATAAGAGTACCAGAATTATCTGTCCTAGGGTCATTCTAGATCCCATAGATCCAACACTTTTTTTTAACAGAAGAATAAAATGAAACCTAGATAACTTGATGGGACAGAAGGTGTAAGAATTTTGAAAATATAGGAGGGCAAGTCTTAGTTATGAAGGGCAAAAGAGAGGATGTTATGTTTGATTCTGGAGGTAATAGGAAATGCTTGGAGTTTACAGAACAAGAAGTGTCAATTCTTTTAATGACTAACACAGACATTCAAATGAATTTTTGAGAATTTTAGGCACTGTAGAAAGTGCTTTGTAGATATTATTTCATTTGATCATCACAACAACCCTGGGAGGCAGGTGCTATTATTACCCCATTTTATAATTGAGGAAACCAAGTTAGACAGAGGTTAAATAACTTGCCTAGGATCACACATCTGGTGAGTAGCTGGGGTAGGGTTGGAACTCAGGTTTTCCTACACTAGGTCTAATATCTGCCTATTGCTTCACCTAAGGTGATAGTGATGGTCATTATGATAATGGGAATGATGATAATAGACAAAATGAGCTTAAATACAGAAAATGAGTTTACATACTAATACTAGTTTTCAGTTGAAGAAAGCTATTATTTTTCCTGTGTGGTTAATGGTCAAAAAACATGAAAAAGAATAATTTAGCAGCCGAGTTACTTGATTGCTCTGAGTATCTAAGGTTGGAGAAATTGACATTTAACAATACACCTTAGCCAAATAAATAAATAATATAAATATAATATAAAATAATAATTATTATCATATAATAAATGTAATGAAAATTAAAATAATTAAAATATAAATAATATAATATAAAGAAAGAAAGAAATGCCTGATGGAACTCACAATGGCAGACTATGATATGGTCCATTTCCCTCCTTCCCAGATTGCAGCAAGTGCATTTTTCTTGATATTAAAAGTCTGTGACCTTAACTTTCCAAATCTACAAATCTCTTATGGAGGAGACCCTTCTTGCTATAATGCAGCATGTGGCTAAGAATATAATCCCAGTGAACCAGGGACTTACTAAACACTAAGAATCAAGTATAAATATGCCAGCACTAAGCCCACAAAGATTACTGTTGCACAGCTGAATTCTGTAGTAATTTAAGATCTAGCTAGACCACTAATAAAAATGTAACTTTTCATCTTGAACTCTAGTGAAATGTTCAATAAAATTGGCACCATGTGCTTTTTTGTATGTATTATAGCTCACAAATATTTGTCATAATAAAATTTTCTTTTGTCCTTAAAAAAAAAGGGGGGGAGGCAGCTAGGTGGAACAGTGGATAGAGCACAGGCTCTGGAGTCAGGGGAGCCTGAGTTCAAATTTGGATTTAGACATTTGACACTAGCTGTGTGACTCTGAGCAACTCACTTAATCACAATTTTCTTGCCAAAAAAAAAAGTGAACTCCACTGAAAAACAAATAACATTATACAAGAAGAAATCTAAATTATGTGGAAACAGGATGAATTACATTTTATTCCTCTTGTCTTGTTGATGCTTTTAGTGAACCTATAAATGATGAATTTCTAGCATATTCTCTTCATTCAGTTACAAGGGGTAGTTTTTATTTGATCCACCTATAAAATAGTTGGCCAAACATACATATATAAATGAACATAAATATAAAGAAACGCCATCCTATGTGACTTGTGCGTTTCTATCCTAACTCCATTGTAAAAAGATAAGAACAAGAGTAAAACAATAACAGTAAATAAAAATGTTTATAGCTTGTATCATTAACGAAAAAAAACCTTTGAAAACAATGCTTTGATCAGCCATCAAAAAGGATATGCCAAAATATTCTAGGAAAATAAAAAGCAGCTCATAATTCTTTTAATACATTTTATAATTATTGAACAGGGTACCCCAAAATGCTGTCACATTTATATTATCTTTGCTGATTATTATAAATCCTTTGATTCAATTCTGCACTCATGGCTTATTTGTGTATTACAAATATATGTAAATATAGAAACCAGCAAAGTGAGAAAGTTAAAGTATTTGGTGTCTACATGGAAAACCTTTCTGTTTGTGCAGTTACCACATTTCAAGAACTGTTGATATAAAACATCTTATCTTTCAAGAAAACAGCTTAAACCCCTGATACTTAATCCTATCCTTAAACCAATAATAATTTTATTTAAGCAGAACTGAATATGGCTTCCAATCTAAAGAGGGAAGTATACTAAAACATGGCTTATTCATTTGGCTTCCTGAAAAAATATTAAATTTTTTTTTCATCATGTTAAATTTTTCTCCACTCATCTCAAAATGTTATTTGGACTTAATAAATGAAAAATTCTTAATTTTTATTAATTTAATAGTTTTTTTTATTTTTCCAAATACATGCAAAGATAGTTTTCACCATTCATCTTTGTACTACACTTGATCTTAGCCAAAAGGCCGAGAAGCGATACCATTCATCTTTGTAAAACCTTATGTTTTCTCCCTCCCTGCCCCACTTCCCACTCCAATATAGATTAAACATGTGCAGTTCTTCTACACATATTTCCATGTTTGTCATGCTGCACAAGAAAAAAAAAGATAGTTTTTCTTGTGTAGCAAGATAATTGTATAAATATGTACACATATATTGTATTTGACATATTTTAATATGTTTATACAGAATCACTTGCCATCTTGGGGAGGAGTTGGGGAGAAGGGGAATAATTTGGAACACAAGGTTTTGCAAGGGTCAATGCTGAAAAATTATCCATGTCTATGTTTTGAAAATAAAAAAAACTTTAATAAAAAAAAGAAAAATCAGATCAAAGGGAAAAACATGAGAAAGAAAAAATAAACAAACAAACAACAACAAAAGGTGAAGGTACTATTCTTTGATCCACATTCAGTCCCCCAAAATCCTCCCTCTGGATGCAGATGGCTCTCTCCATCACAAGTCTATTGGAACTGGCCTGAATCACCTCATTGTTGAAAAGGGCCACATCCATCAGAATTGATCATCGTATAATTTTGTTGTTGCTATGTACAATGTTCTTCTCTTGGTTCTACTCACTTCACTTAGCATCAGTTCTTGTAGGTCTTTCCGACTTTTCTGAAATCAGCCTAATTGTTTCTTAGAGAACAATGATATTCCATAACATTCATATACTCAACTTATTCGGCCATTTTCCAGTTGATGGGCATCCACTCAATTTCCAGTTTCTTATCACTACAATAAGGGCTGCTCCAAACATTTTTCCACTTGTGGATCCCTTTACCCTCTTTAAAATCTCTTTGGGATAGAAACCCAGTAGTTTCTGGATCAAAGGGTATGTACAGTTTGATAGCCCTTTGGGCATAGTTCCAGATTTCTCTCTGGAATGGTTGGATCAGTTCTCCACCAACAATGTATTAGTATCCCAGTCTTCTCACATCCCCTCCATTGTTTGTCATTATCTTTTCCTGTCATCTTAGCCAGTCTGAGAGGTATGAAGTGATACCTCAGTGTTGTCTTAATTTGCATTTCTCTAATTAAAAGTGTTTTAGAGCAAAAAGTTCTTAATGTTTACAAAAGAAAAAGATTAAATATTTCATTGTTATATCTAGAGGCCAAATTGAGTCATTTTTTGATACTTGCTCTTCTCTAAGCAAGACACATTAAGCATAAAAACATTTTAGCAAGAGTCTGGATGAAAACCTACATGTAGCAGCACACATTTCATTTTGTACCTATAATATTTCCCTAGGTTATTGTATAGATATTGGTATGTGTTGCAAGATGAAAAAAATACCACTCTGAAAATCTCAGATAGAAATATATTAAATCTTTTCCCCTCAGCCTATTACAAGTTATTTTATAAATTTTCTTACATCATTCTCAAAGGCCAGAGTATATAAATTACCAAAAAAAGAAACATCTCTCTCAATAATTATTTATCTAAGTCTATTCTAGTTTATTACAATGGGAGAAACTTTTTTCACATAAGTTTTCTTTCCTCCATTAGTAATAAAGATACATATCTATATATATTTAGAATATGTACACATAAATACATACTTTCACATATGTGTACACACAAATATATATTATGTGTATATTTATATTCAGTGAAAAATTTTACCAAATCACTTATGGACATCAGTTATAACTCATTCTTCTACAAGATGCTAAAATTAAGTCCAACCATTTAGTTCTCTAAGAAAGTCAGTTAAAATCTCTTCTCTGGATGTTTTCTCCACAGAATGAAAGCTAAATTCATTTCTTTCAAATGTCTTTTAAGACTCTCTCAAAAATGATACTTAAGTTTTACCTGAGACATATATGAACTTTAGTAACGGTCTTCTCAGGAAAGTTCTCTTTGTGTTCCCATAATTTCTGATAGCCATCACAGTTAACTTCCTTGAAATGACCATTAACTCTTATTTCCCAACGTTTATTTCCTTTCCTTTAAAGATATAGTAACAACTTCTAAATCATTATGAAATACACTATTGAAGCTAGGATTATACTGCTAAAGAGAAAATCATGACTATGTGTGTTAAGAAACTTGCTGTTATGGTAAAAATCAAAGCTGGATGTGACAATTTTAAAGTGGTGAACACTTATGTAATACAGTTTTGGAATTAAGAAATATACTGTAACAAATTTGAAAAATATCCTAAAAAACATGTACATTATCAATAACAAAATCCATGGTTCCTTACCACAAGGCAGCTATGGAAAGTTACATTCTTAATTTTGATCTACTTCCTGATGTGTCAGACCTGAGTTCTGAAAAAAGAGATTTGAAGGGGGTGAGCACTTATACAACTAGGATATTGCAGGTACAGACTTAGTTATGATAAGTAAATTTATTTTTATATCATATTCTTTCTGTTCATTTAATTTTTACCAATGAGAAGAAAATATACTTTAGATTATACTTTTCCCTTAATTATTGGTTCATATCAACTCTAGTGTGTATTTCTGGAGTGTCTTAGCTTGGCTAGGGTCATAATTGTATAATTTTGCATGTTATTTGTATTTACCTACTTATGTATATGCAATAGTTTTCCATTCCCTACTCTGGGAGAGCAGAGCCTTAAGGGCTCTTGAGGGCAGAACCTGTTTATCTTTATCTTTCCATCCCCTTGCCTTACATTTTTGGGGAAGTCAGGATATGTGATTTGGGACTTATTTGGTATTATCTTAAATGCTTGGGACAATGAAAGCCAAAGTAATTCAACTGAAGTCTTTCAGTTAGTATATACCAGTAATAGGATTTACATACAGGTCTTCCTGGCTTCAAAATTCCTCTGTGGTCAGTGCTTTTGTCCCTAGAAAGTGCTCACTACATGTTGGTTGAATTGTATCATAGGAGCACCGTAGGTTTGGGGGGAGAGCGTATATTATTCCTTTCATAGGAATCATAGAAGGAAGCTCCATGAACAAGGTATTCTAATTCATTACTTATAGATGTTCTTTAAGGGAGGGCTTGGGAAGTTTTACTCAATTTAATTTTAGACATAAGAAATGCCATTCCCAATTCAGTGCAATGGCTTAGAACCTGGTTCAATGTCCTTTTGACTAAGTAATTATCCAGATTTCCTTGACTAAATGTTATTTTATGTATTATGTTTAATAGCCTCTTTCTTTGGCCATGGTAGGATGATAATGACAGCTGATAATGTATCTCACACTTTATTTTTTGTTCCTTTATCTTGGGCTTCTATAAAGATGGCTTCATATAGGTTTTCATTTTCCAGTATATAATGCCAAAGAATCTCAACACTGGGCCTGGGTATGTTCATAGAATCTCAGAGTTGGAAGGAACCTCTAGATTGTCTACACCAACCCACACCTGAACAGTAGTCCATTCAACAACACATCTGACAAAATATTCAACATTCATTAAACAATGATCTACTTACTGCTCCTTGGGACAGCAAATTCTGGTTTTGGACATTTATAATTATTAGAAGGTTTTTCCTCTCATTTTGCCTTTTTGCAACTTTGAACCATTTTAGTTAGACTTAATCAGAATAAATCTAATTTCTCTTCCATCTGGATATCTCTTAACATTGTTGTAGACAACTATCTTGCCCTTTCTACTCCCATCCCTGGCATTCTTTTCTTCAGGCTAAACAACCTCCCTTCCTTCAGTATATTTTTATATGTTATTAACATAAGCCTTTTCACCTTCCTATTTACTCACTTCTAAATATTCTAGTTTATAATCCTTTCTAAAATGTGGCTTCAGATGTGATCTAAGCAGATAGTAGAATGGGATTGTCACCTAATTAGTACTGGGCAAAAGCCTCTTTAGAACCCTAAGATTACGTTAGCTTTCTCTTACTCTTGACTAGTTTTGAGTTTGTAGTTCGCTCAACTCCCAAATATTTTCCCAATAGACTGCCATTTAGCCTTGTCTCACTGATTTTATGCTTGACATTGATTTTTTAGACTCACATATATGACCTTACATTTATCCCTCATTGGTTTAATCTTACTAAATTTTACACAGTGTTCTAGACCATTAAAATCATAGGATCCTACCCATAGAACTGGAACAAAACTCAAAGCCCAACCAATCTAACTCTCATTTTTACAGCTGAGATTGAGGCCCAGGGCAAGTGACTTGCCCAAGAAAATAGGTGGTAAATATCAGAGATGGGATTTGAACCCAGTTCTCTAATACTAAAGCCTTTGCTCTTTCCCCAGTTTAAATCAATTAATAAACATTTATTGAAGATTTATTATGTGCCAGTCCTTGTCCTCAGGGAGATTACAATCTGATGTCATTCTGTTTCCTAGCTATTTTTGGATTCTAATGCCCTTCTCTGTTTTGTATCAGAGGCAGATGAGATAAAAAAGCCATTTATAACTTTATCCAAATCGAAGATCAAAAAGCAGCAGAGGGTCAAATACAGATCCTTTCTGTATTTCATCAGGGATCTTGGTCCTCTTTGGGTTTTCTTTCTTGAGCTAGAGGGACTAGACTCTAAGCATGTAAGTAAAACTTTCAAAAACAAGTCTGAAAAATTGTACATGTTTACCCTATAACAGACTGCTTGGGGAAGGGAGAAGGAGAAGAGGGAGAACAATTTGAAATACAAAATTTTACAAAGGTGCATGCTGGAAACTATCTTTTTTTTTAATAACTTTTTATTGACAGAACCATGCCACGGTAATTTTTTACAGCATTATCCCTTGCACTCACTTCTGTTCCGATTTTTCCCCTCCTTCCCTCCACCCCCTCCCCCAGATGGCAAGCAGTCCTTTACATGTTAAATAGGTTACAGTATATCCTAGATACAATATATGTGTGCAGAACCAAACAGTTTTCTTGTTTCACAGGGAGAATTGGATTCAGAAGGTATAAATAACCTGGGAAGAAATACAAAAGTGCAAGCAGTTTATATTCATTTCCCAGTGTTCTTTCCTTGGGTGTAGCTACTTCTGTCCATCCTTGATCAATTGAAACTGAATTAGCTCTCTTTATCAAAGAGATCCACTTCTATCAGAATACATCCTCAAACAGTATCATTGTTGAGGTATGTAACGATCTCCTGGTTCTGCTCGTTTTCACTCAGCATCAGTTCATGTAAGTCTCACCAGTCCTTTCTGTATTCATCCTGCTAGTCATTCCTTACAGAACAATAATATTTCATCACATTCATATATCACAATTTATTCAGTCATTCTGTTGATGGGCATCCCTTCAATTTCCAGTTTCTAGCCACTACAAACAGGGCTGCCACAAACATTTTGGCACATACAGGTCCCTTTCCCTTCTTTAGTATCTCTTTGGGATATAAGCCCAGTAGTAGCACTGCTGGATCAAAGGGTATGCACAGCTTGATAACTTTTTGAGCATAGTTCCAAATTGCTCTCCAGAATGGCTGGATGTGTTCACAATTCCACCAACAATGTATCAGTGTCCCTGTTTTCCCACATCCCCTCCAACATGGAAACTATCTTGACATATATTTGGAAAAATAAAATAGTATTAAAAACCCACAAGTCTGAGCAGGTAAGACTGATGCTTGTGCTTATCTAGAATGATTACTGCAATTGAAAGGTTGTGTAAAGAACCATGGATATTGCAAGAGATGACTTATATTTGAGACCATTCCAACTACTTGCTAGCTCTGTAGTTTTGTTCAAGTCTTTTTCCCTGGGTCTCAATTTTCTCATTTGTAAAATAACTGGATTGTCCTCAGAACCATAAGTAATGGAAATTAGCCGTGGGGTAGATTCACTTCTGGGCAGGAATTACAACTATGGTTATACTAGGTGGTTTTTGAGGTCATAACCTGCTTGTGCATTATATGATAACTCTAAGTTCTTAGATATCACCATGCAGATAATAGAGAATTTCCAAAATATCTTATTTTTCCAGTTTTAAGCTATGCCCTTTTAGTACGTCCTTGGCTATATCTAGCATAGAACAAAGAATTCTGGCAGTGAGGGGTGTAGTGGGATGGGGGATATTTCTCTTATGCTTGAGGCTGACATCCTCTTGCCATACTTTGGCTTACAATTCTCTTACACTGACATATATTATCCTAGTCTCAGATTCTGCTACAAAAGCTGTCCTAAGAGTTTTTAGATAATACAAATACAAGGTGTCCCAAAAATGTTAGTGAAATTTAGAATTATAACAATAATTTATAGTTGCACTAAAACTTTGGGGACATCCTATTTTTTGATATAATAAGCATCCTTGATCTGTTACCCAAAAAACCCAAAGACTGTGTTTTAAATGATCAGTACATCCACTGAATTTTTATCAACATTTCTCACCCCCTACTCCCATGCACATTCTCTATCTAGTTCACAGTCCAAATCCTGGCCTCTACCCTGGAGGAGCCAGAGATAATGGTGTTAACTTGGGTGTGTGTGTCAGTGTGTGGATGTTTGTAGCCTGAAGGTGATTCTTACATTGCTTTGCTTTGCTTCATTTTTTGGCTGTAAAGTTGAATAAAAGGCACTTAGTCCAAAACTTTAAAAAATTGCTACTGGGCAAAGTGATTTTGTGTCAGGCTTCTGTTGAGGACAGATTTACGCTAGTTATAAATCTCTGAAATTAAGGTTTTTACCGTACAAATGCTGAAATATATTCAACATTCACAGACGCCCAGTTCTGCTGTGAAACAGTGGTCAGGCTCCCCCATGTATAATAAGTATATCTAGCTGTGTGTTTGGGGTAATAATCGGTTTAAATATGCCTTGTAGAATTTGTAATGGTCCTCCAATGATAAGTAGAATTTTCCATCAACATCTCTTTCCCGTGAACCCGAGGTTAAGTTCCAGTATTTGATTTCATAACAAATATAATTAGACCTTTAACACTACATAGTTCTGACGAGTTTTACTTTGTCACAAAAGCTGGTCAAAGGCAGAGTTTAGCAGCATTTGGAAGTGAGATACAAGTGGCTAATCCCTACTTTTTCTGTTCTATGGAGTAGATTTGGGTGTAGGAAAATTAATAAGATTTGGATGACATGGAGTTAACAAGGGCTACTGGGCAGATTCCCTTTGTACAAAATTATATCCCCAGGAAATTTTTACTAATAACTTGGTAAATTTTGAACTAACTATAGCCTAACCAATGAAATTTTAAACTAACCCTTTTCTCTTTAAAGCCTGAATTCCTTATATATAAGTAAATATAAGAGTCATAGGGTACCTATCAAGTTCAAGGTACTATATTAAGTGCTTTTTAGTGATATTAATTCATTTGATCTTCACAACAACTTTGTGGAATAGATGCTATTATTATTTTTTTAGTTAAAGCTTTTTATTTTCAAAATATATACATGAATAATTTTTAACATTCATTCTTACAAAACCTTGTGTTCTAATTTTTACTAGGTGCCATTATTAACTTCATTTTCCATTTGAGAAAATTGAGGAAAATAGAGTTTAAGTGTCAGAGGCCCAGCTTGAACTCAACCTTCCTTATTCTGGGCTCAGCAGTCTGTCTACTGTGCCACTGGCTACCTCTGGATGAGTTAATCCTTTTGTTAATACTGTACTTAGGTGTGGTAGCCTGGCACCTAGCTGAAAAATAGTACTAAAGATTTGGGACTTTGGTTGGGTAAGCAGAGGAAAAAAGTTGGGGTATATTATAACCATAGATTAATTGTAGTGTGAAAGAGGCTAGACCTAGGTAGGAGCATTGAATAGTGCCAGGGCAGTAGGATTTGAGAGAAAGAGGAAATAGAAGACAAAATTTATATAATTTGTTATTTAATCTAGTAGAGTGTAAGCTCTTAAAGGAAGGGATTTTTTTTCCCTTTTAGCTTTGCACCCGTAGCCAAGCATAGTGGATTATTTATAGTAATCATTTAATAGTGTTTTGTTGAATTAAATTGAATCAAATTTTCCTTGAGCTCAAGTGATTTTTAACAGGCCTTAGTGACAGTGAAGATGTTTTCTGACCTACCCTTTAATTCTCAGTATCATAGGTTGCCAATACTTTCTTTGGTGGAAAGAGACTTTAACTACACAGAAGCAGTCAGAGGCTTCCCACTATACTAACTCCAAGGATTGAGGACAAGTCATTTTTATTGCATTGAAGTACAGTTTCTTCATTTGCAAAGTGGGGACAATGAAACCTCTTTAACAATTATAGGGGGTACTGTCAGAATCAAGACAGATAATAAATGTGAAAGCACGTTAGTGTTTTATTGTCCTTGTATTAATTTTTTTCAACTAAGAAATATTTATTTACTTCTTATATCTCCACCACCACCCCATTGGGGAGAATATTTTTCTCCTTTCTCCCCCAGATATGAGAATATGAGAGAGAGAAAACACTTTGAAGAAAGGTAGAGAAAGTACCATCTTATTGTGGAGTGCTATACCATTCTCTAATTATTATAAGTCTTATGAAGGCCTCCCTTCCTGGGGGGTTATGTTATGTCCAGCTTCTGTAATTTGGTACCTCCCATAAGTGAGCCATTACCTGACATGTAGGTAGTTCTACTCTCAGACAGTTTCAAAAAGAAGAGCTGGTGGACAAAAACTTCCTGCTCCTCCTGCTGCCTAAAGTCTTAACACTTTACCTCCAGACATTCACTTTTTCTCCTAAGATTCTGATTAAAATCTTTCTGGAAAGAATATCATGTTAAGCTATTGTGGTAAACCAGAAAGCCTCTTTGTTTGTCTTGACCTATTCCTTTCTGTGATGAGCTAAGCGTTTTAGATATCTCCCCTTTTCCTTCTCCTGCTTGCCAATCCTTTCCTATCTAGACCCACCTCTACTTGAATCTTTCTATAATAAAGGCTTTCTTCTCCCCTACTCCATTATATAGTCCTAGCATCTTCCTTCCCTAGGCATTGGTACCTGAAGGCCTGTCAGATACACCCAGAGGAGATAGCTCCCTTCCCATAAAACCCCTAATTTTCTTCAGATTTCCCAACCAGCCCTGAGGCACCATTTGATGATGGACCCAATAGTAACAGTAACATAGAGCTAGAACCCCAAAGATCATTGAGGTGGTTCCATAGTGCAGAGAGCATTGAGTTTGCAATCAGGGAGACTGAATTCAGTTCAAATTCAGTTCTCTGACATTTGCCTGCTTTGCAAATCTATGCAAGTCATTTAACCCTGTTTGCCTCCATTCCCTCATCTGTAAAATTAGGTAGAGAGGGAAATGACAAAACCTCTTTGGTATCTTTGTCAAGAAAACCCCAAATAGGGACATGAAGGGTCAGACATGATTGAAACAGCCAGCCGAACAAAAAGCTCACGCTTGCATCTTCAGATGTGCAACTTGAAGTCACAAAGGTTCGGTGACCTGCCAGGGCCTCACACATAACAAGAAGTAAAGGTGGACCTGAAATTCAGGTACTCTGTCTCCAAAATCAGTCAATCAGTAAGTATTTATCAAGACCATAACCATGTATCCAGCAGAGGGCTAAATAGTGAGAACATAAAGAAAGGCAAAAAAAAAAAAATCAGATCTCAAGGAGCATGCATTTTAGTGGAGTGTTCAGATGCAGAGCTTTCGTTGCTGGAGTATATTATATTCAGTGAATTGGGGAAGCAATAGGCAGAATTTAATCTAATACTGGGCCAAGTCCATGGTAACAGCTCTAGAAATACTTCTGGAATTTCCTGAGAATCGTTGCATCAAATCTTTCTAGACCTTTTTAGCTGTATCCTTTTCCTGCCCTTTCCTGCTTTACTTTGTCAGTGCCAGACTGGTGCCTCAGTTTGCATAGGTAGAGTGCTACTCCATATCCTTCCCGGATTTCTTCTCTCACTCCTATCCTTTTGCAATTGGACTTTGTAACATATTATTCCCTAGTTAAAATGTGCCAAAGTTTCTTTTATTACTTACTAATCAGCCCAGTTCTTCTCTAGAGCCCATTTAAATGCCCAAACAAGCTACAATAGACTGGAATAGGTATTGTGTTATTTAGAGATTAATGTGTATAAAGGATGTAAGAATGGGTTTTGTTGGTGGTTGGGAAAGATTGGGAGAGATCTGAAGAGCACTGGGTACCTAAAAAGAAAAGGGAAAGTGAAGAGGTGTCTCTGAATTGAAAAAAAAGTTTAATAAAAAAAGGATGACTGAAGTATTGGAAGACAGAATCACCTACTTCACAGTTCTATAGGCTGGTGACCCAGCAGGTGCTCAACATATACTGATTGAATTGGATTTGATTAGTCAGCTCACTATAAGAAAATTGTTCTACTTTATCTGGCCAGGACCATGACATGTAGCTGGCCTCAGAACATACCTCACATCCATCAGTTATAGGTATCTTCCATATGTTCTATCACCCTTTTTATGTAATCTTTTTGGCACCTTTCACTTCTTTCTCTGGGAATGGTTGTCAAATCAATATTACCATGGCTTTTTGGAAAAATACAATAAAGTCCAATTCTTTTTGTACAGCAAAATAACAGTTTGGTCATGTATACTTATTGTGTATCTAATTTATAATTTAATATATTTAACATCTACTGGTCATCCTGCCATCCAGGGGAGGGGGTGGGGGGAAGGAGGGGAAAAATTGGAACAAAAGATTTGGCAATTGTCAATGTTGTAAGATTACCCTTACTTATAAATAAAAAGCTATTTTTTAAAAAAAGGAAAAATATAATAGTTGATTGCCTCATGGCTCCACTTACCCATAGTATAACTCTCTGGACCAAAATTCCCTTCCCTGTTCAACATCCATCTATAACCTATATTTTATCTTTCCCTATTTGACTATAGGTCTTGAAGAGAGGAGGTGTCTCACATTTGTTTGTGGTCTTTAACTATCACAGTATCTGACACTTAATACTTGTTCATTAATTTTTTAGATTTTTCAGAAAGAAAGCAATCAAGTGGATACACATTGGAAAAGGATGAAAGTAACAGGCTTTAGAGAAGCATAAATGATATGATATAAGTAGTTGTGTGGGTCATGGAACCCATTTTGTTGGATGGTGACAGTTATTATTGTGAGATATCTAGAGTCTTCCATGGATCATCTTTGATCTTCTATTAGGCAGGTAGGAAGGAAAACCCAGCGAGTTGAGAGGAAATGTGTTCCAGAGGAATTGAATGAACATATGTCTCGTAAAGTGATAGGGAAGGAAGTAAGGGGAGAACCAACATGAAACTGGGGATGAAAGGAAGATGCCAGGCAAAGACAAGATGTGCTTAAAAACTGGTAAGTAAGATAGAAGGGAGAAGACGTTTAGCTACGAAGTGTGTAGATGCTGGGATTCAACAAACTGGAAGCCAGAGAATAACCATGACAGTAGCAGAAAATGAGGATGAAGAAACTTTAAAATTGAGATAACTTCTTACTCAGTCAGAAATTATTTTTCATACTGAAGTTGTTTTGGTATTGTTGGGTTGTTTCAGTTGTGTCTCTGTGATTTCTTTTGGCTCTTCTTGGTGATGATACTAGAGAGATTTGCCATTTCCTTTTCCAACTCATTGTACAAATGAAGAAACTGAGATAAAGAGTTAATTAAGTGACTTTCCCAAGATCACACAGCTAATAAGTATCTGAAGCCAGATTTGCACTCAGGAAAACGAATCTTCCTGACTTTTAGATCCCACACTGTATTTACTGTGCAAGATTCTAAGTGAATGAATGTAGTTTAAGTGGACAACTAGAACTAAAAGTAAATCTTGATATTAAGACTTAAAAGAATATTTCCGAAAAGGTTGTTTTGGCAACTAGGAAGCTGGGAAAAGCTATCAAAGTGGTTGGTACCATATCTGAAGGTAGAGGAAAGCTTCTCAATTCAAATTTGTCATACTACCTCTGGAATCTAAATCTTAGGTCTCAGACCAGAATGAGCAGTCTAAAAAGGAACAGTTAAGGCAGAGTTTGAGGGTAAAAGAAGAAAGTTTTCAAATCTTTCTTCTTGCTTCTAGACAGAATAACTTCTATACTCCCTCCATCATATCTCTGCCTTATCCTCTAGAAGAGTGTCTACCAGTTTCCTTGGTCAATTTTTCAGGTTCCTTAGTCTCAGAAAACTTTCCAGAGCAAGCCCTCAGATTTGCAGTTTCAAAATAAACCTGTTATTCATAATTGCACAGATAGAAAGATCTGGGTAACTATTCAACCAATTCTAGTGGCTACCTATTGCCTCTAGAATAAAATCTAAGTGCCTTTGTTTAGCTATGAAATCCCTGTACAATCCGTTCCCGATCTACTATTTTTTCCAGTTTTAGTGGACATTATGTTCCCTCTTGCACACTTAAGGTCTCTTTTACCCCTCAACCTATGAGCCTATGATTCTGTAATATGTCTGCCTTCAATTCAAAATGTACTTTTTTTGGATAGGGGTTTTCAAGGACTTTTGGGGTAAAGGTAGCAGAATGTCAGAAGCACTGAACTCTGCCTTATCTGCTCAGCCTTCCTGCCTTCCTTCTTCTGACTTGGAGGCCCTAAAGTCCTTGGTCCCTGATGAGGTCAGGAGAAATCTCTGGAGAAATCCATTTAGCTTCATAGCCTCTCATAGATAGTATATAATTGACTTGCCTCACTTGCCTGAGCATTCTTAGGGGAGCACTATGCAAATTCCCATCAAGCCCAGAAGATAAATGTTTCTTGACAGATCTCTCTCTATTAATTTGCATAAACATTTGTGTATGATTTTATTTACATTGGTTAGGCAGAACAGTAGCTCCTCGGCTTTGATGTACACGAGCCTTGGAGATTAGAGGGAAGGCCCTTCCTCTGAGGAGGCAAATACTTTTGTGTTGATTTCAATGAGATATAAATCATCCCCAGGAAGTTTACAGTTGAATAAGAATGGTATAATTACTGATTGTATAGGCGAATAGGACATATTTATGAAATGACTTGCAAAAGCTTGTAATCCTTTCCCGTATTTTGAATAACTAATTGCTATGTCATTGTGGCATATTTGTACCACAAGAGTTAAGTCTGTCAAGCGATCCCCTCCTAAAACCTTGTTTTAAGGGATTTCCAACTTGGTTGTAAAATTTTGCTCCGAGTTGGATCTGACTGGCTCTAAGTCTGAGCCCTGAACACTTGATTTGAATGGTGCCAGTCAGAGTTAAATTACAGGCTGGGAAAAAGGAAACAAATTTTTGAAAAAGAAGGTGTTTATGGTTCCCGGCTCCCTTAAGTACTTCTTGTGGACAAAAATAGCCTCTTTAAAATAAATTGCAGATCATTAGTACACTATGGAGAAAACCCCTTAGACACTGGGGGGAGATGAAAGAAGGGAGGGAGAGCTTTCTCTGGCTTTTCAACTGTATATATGGATATGGGTGTGTGTGTGTGTGTGTGTGTGTCTGTGTGTGTCTGTGTGTGTCTGTGTGTCTGTGTACATACACATATATACATACATACATACATACACATAGATAACTACATACATATACACACAATGACCTTTAGATGGTCCATTCTGTACTCCAGGACTCATGGAGGGTGATAAATAGACAGTTGACTCACCAGTTCTGGGTACAGTTGAAAATGGTATTCTATTGAGATCCTGTTTGGGACATTGGGACATTGATATAAAAAAGCCAACTAACTAATGAGATCTAGTCCTTTAATCTTGATTTTTTTTAACTTTCCTATACACTACGCAATTGTCTTATGAAGAAAATATTCTTGTTACCCCTTATGATGACATGAAAAACTTGACTTGTGTGTCTTTCTTACGGTGCCCATTACACAGATTGTGATCCTGTTTCCTCTCCCAACACTAGGTATTCAGGCAGCAGCTTCAGCAAGGAAACGGTCATGTTAATAGAACATACACCTTCCTTACTTCTTCCTTGTAGATTTCTCTCCAACCTTTAAAGTTAAGGTCAGATGATAATTCCTACAAGTGGCATTTTATGAGTTTCCTCACAAGTTGTTATTGCTCCTTTCTCTTAAAATTATCTTATATTCCTTTGTAGATACTCTTAATTTATTTCTCTGTATAAATTTTTTATCTCCCCCACACTCTCTGGTAGAATATAAGCTTCTTATGGGTTGTTGTTTTTATTTTTGCATCCCCAGCCTCTGATAGCACCACTGTCATTTTTGTATGTGTGTGTTTGTTTTAATCTTCATTTGTGATTTCATGGGTATAGAGTATTCTTACTGTGAAGCTCCCAACTCATCTCTCATTTCTAGTCTTAGGAGAGTTTGCTTGTGGCAATGAGGCAATGCTTTGGGTTGTATTGCTACTATGTGTCTGAGATGTTACTTGAATTCAAGTCTTCCAGATCTCAAACTGACCTTCCATCCATTATGCCATACTCACATAGAAAACCCTTAATATGTGTTTATCGAATTCAGTTGAACTAAAAATTAATTAACTTAAAAACTGTATTAGCAAGACACCTTCTTCCATCCAAGAAAAAAAGAGATCATCTTAATTAGTAAGGGTGTGTGTGTGTGTGTGTGTGTGTGTGTGTGTGCATGCATGCACACGTATAAGCATGCTTCCTATTCCTATCTGGATTTAAACTACCAATGCTTTTAATCTGTCTGTGCCCTGGCATCTCCATGTGTAGAACTAGAGAAGAACATGCGACTTTTCTTCATCTGCCTCGGTTCTGATCTCCAAGCTTTCTATAGATCTCATTCAGACCCAAATAATGCTGTTTCTTGAGAATTTAAATGTCAGTTTCAAAGAGGCAACCCTTTAAATTCCATCCTGAGTCTAAAAACAACAAAAAAATTATGCTTGATTTATTTAATAAATTTCTTCCAAACCTTAAATGAAGACAAAGCCATTTTGGGGAAGGAGACTGTATATGTCTCTGTCACATCTTTTATCATCATGGCCTCTTTTCCAAATAATAAAACTCATGATAAATGTTAACATTAATTACAGTTAACAAAGCAATGTCATGCAAAGTGTTCACTGGGGGAGGGGGAAGTCCCAACCAATCAGAGAGATTATATCTTGTACCAAGCTTTGAATCAAAGTGCAAAAGTCAGAAATCAAATCCTATCCATTATCAAATTATGTTAATGATTCTAATGAAAGCTTCTGGTATTTTGCTCAAGAGTGTGTTAATATAATGCCAACTAATAGGACAAGAAAAGCTGATTACAGTGAGTTAATTAAAACTGACTGTTAGAGTTTCCCCTTTATTTATTTATTTTTAAAATTGACAACCTGTTTAGAAGTCAAGGGTTTTTTCTCAGGGCTAGCTTATTTCTTTCATCAGTTGTCAATAAACAATGGACTGTATCTTGTAATTGCATTATCATGTACCCTGAATATGTCCAGTGAGCCCCAAAGGTTTTGATCCATACTAATAGGTCTCTCTCCAGTGGATAAAAGTAGATTTGGAAAGGTAGTATGGTACACTGGAAATTGTGCTGGATTCTAAGGTGGAATATCTTATTCCTTTGATAGCTGGGTGATTTGGGGAAAGTCACTTAATCCCACCAAGATTCAATTTCCTATTCTGTAAAATGATAAGGAGACATAATGCCTATCTTGTTTAACTCATAGGTCATCATAAAAATGAAATGAGACTGTATATAGGGAAAGTGCTTTGCAAGTTATAGAACTTTCATGAAAATTAGATGTTATTCTTTGATTTGATGGTTTCCAGCTATATTTTTCTTATTAAATAAGAAAAAATAAAGGAGAACTTATTTTTCCCCTTTCTTTCATGTGGTGACTCTCAGTATTGACAAATGATCTGTAATTACACATCTCAAAGTTTTAAGAGTATTACGTGGGACACAATGAGGTTAAGTGATTTGCCCATGATCATAAAGGTAGTATGTGTCAAAAAATGTTTATGAGCTTAGATCTACCTCTAGTTCTTTTTTTTTGATGCTTGACTCTGCAACAAACCATCTGAGCTTCCCCTTCTTTATTTTCACTCCTGATCTTATTGGGAAGGCTACTAGCTTACTGCAATTACAGATAATGCTTGCTTATACATAGACACTGCTTGTCATTTTAAGGAATGATCCTTTTATTTCTAATCTCTCTATTGTTTTTAATAGGAATGGGTAATCTCTTTTCAGCATTATATTAAAATAATCATATGATTTCTATTAGTTTTGTTAGTGATTTGGTCAATTATGCTGATAGTTTTCGTAATATTGAACCAACTTTGCAATCTTGGTGTAAATCCCACTTGGACATAGTATGTGATCCTTGTGATATATTGCTATAATCATCTTGCTAGTATTTTGTTCAAAATTTTTGCATCAATATCCATTAGGAAAATTGATCTAAAAATTTCTTTTCTCTTTTGGCACTGCATCATTTAGTACCATATTTATGTCATAAAAGGAGTTTGGTAGGACTCCACCTATTTTTCCAAATAGTTTATATAATATTAGAATTAATTGTTATTTAAATGTTTGGTAGAATTCATTTGTGAATCCATCTGGCTCTCAGGTTTTTTTTTTTTTAGGGATTTCATTAATGACTTGTTCAATTTCTTTTTCTAAGATGGAATGATTAAGACATTTCTGTTTCCTGATATGTTCATCTGGATAGCTTATGCTTTTGTAAATATTCATTAATTTTAGTAAGATTGTCATATTTATTGGCATATAGTTGGGCAAAATATCTTCTAATAATTGCTTCCATTTTTTCTTTATTGGTGGTAATTTCACCCTTTTCATTTTTAAAGGTGCATATTTGGTTTTCTTCTTTCTTTATTTTTAATCAAATTAACCAGTAGCTTATTTATTTTATTATTGTTGTAATTTTTATTTTTTCATAAAGCTAGATCCTTGATTTATTAGCTTGATAGTTTTTTTCTTAGTCTTATTAATGTCTCCTTTAGTTTTCAGGATTTCCAATTTGGATCTTAATTGGAAATTTAAAATTTGCTTTTTTTCTAATTTTTAAAAATTACTTGCCCATTAATTGTTCTTTCTTTTTCTATTTTGTTAATGTGAGAATTTAGAAAAATGAATTTGTCTCTAAGTACTGCTTTGGCTACATCCTATAAATTTTGGTATGTTGTCATCCTCTTTAATGAAATAATTGATTGTTTCTATAATTTGTTCTTTAATTTATTTATTCTTTAGGATTAGATTATTTCATTTCCAGTTAACTTTTAATCTATTGCACTTTGGTAAATATAATTTTTATTGCATTGTGATAGAGAAAGGAATATGTTTAATATTTTTGCCTGTCTACATTTGATTTTGAGGTTATCACTTTTTGTGTAGGTGTCATAGACTGTTGAGAAAAAGTTATATTCCTTTCTGTTTCCATTCAGTTTTCTCCAAAGGTTTGTCAGATATAACTTTTCTAATATTCTATTTACCTCCTTAGTTTCTTTCTTGTTTCTTTTTTGTTGGATTTATTTAGTTCTGAGAAGGGATAGTTGAGTTCCCCGATTAGTGTAGTTTTTTTTTAAAATCTATTTGTTCCTTTTAACTCACTTAACTTCTCTTCTGAGAATTTGCATGCTATATTATACAAACTTAGTGCATACATACATATTCAGTATTGATACTGTTTCATTGCTTATGCTACCTTTTTGCAAGATCCTTATTTCTTTTAATTAAGTTTATTTTTACTTTTACTTTGAGATCTAGATTACTACCTCTGTTTCCTTCCTTATTTCTTTTAATTAATTTTAAGTTTGAGATCTGAATTGCTACCTCTGCTTTTTTTAATTGCAGCTGAAACATAATAGATTCTGCTCTAGCCCCTTACCTTTACTCTTCTTGTGTCTCTCTGCTTCAAGTGCGTTTCTTGTGAACAACATATCGCAAAGTTTTGGTTTTTTATTCACTCTGCTATCTACTTCCATTTTATGGGAGAGTTCATTCCATTCACATTCACAATGATTATTAACTATGTATTTTCCTCCATCTTATTTTTCCTTCTGTTTATCTTCTCTCCTTTTTCATCCTTTCACACCTCACCATTCTTTTGCTTCTGTCTAACCTTCCCCCATTTCTGTCAGCCTCTCTCTCTTTGCTTAATCTCTTTCCCTCCTCCTTCTCAGTAAGGTAAGATAAATTTCCATATCAACTGATTATATGTAATATTCCCTCTTTGAGTTAATACTAATGAGAGTAAGGTTCAAGTGATACTTGTTGCCTTTCCATCTTTTTTTCCACTATAATAGACATGAAATAATTTATCACATTCTATCTCTTCCTCCTTTTGTCCCCATTGTACTCCTCTTTCTTATTCCTTAATTATTTTTTGTCATTCCTTCAAATTTACCTTATATTCATACAGTGTGTGTGTGTGTGTTGTGTGTGTGTTTGTATTTATGGCTACTCCCAGATAGTATTCTGTATTTCTAGAATTTGTTCTTTAGTTTCACTGAGAGTCCCCCCATCCAGCGTGACATTTCCCATTAAATTAAATTCAGATTCAGAGGAGAAAGAGTATCTCACAGAATGAAGAATGTGAGCAGAGGGGCACTAAAGGGTTAACTATCAGGACATGAGAAGGCCCCAGGCCAATAGAATATTCTCCTTTAGCTTGCCATTCCTTATTGTGAGGACATGATTACTCCTGCCCAAACCTGTGATCTGCTGTGGTCCTAATAACATCCCTATGAAAACAAGATTATTCTATCTTCCTCTCATTCCCTGGACAAAAAACCCTCCCTCCATATCTGAAGTAGCAGCAGGGTCATTTGCTGGGATCTTCCTATTAAAGAATAGCATTTTTGGTCACTGGCAGAATTGGCCTGGCTTGGCTTTTCGGAAACAAGGAATTCCAGCCTGGGTAACCCCAAGTAAATTAACATTCCAAGCTCTGTCCTTGTTGGGCTGTCTGAAATAAAATCTGATGATTTTGTGTTTCCTTTGCTGGCTAAATTGCTACATTAGGGCAAAAACGATTGTGGCATTTGCATAGTTGATTTCATTACTATTGCTATTATTGATGCCCGACTCCTTTGAAAGAAAGGGACCATAAAAGCAAATAAAATCACTTTGCGATTCCATTATTGGATAAATTGCCACATTACTGCACATACGCACTTTAGGGCTGGAGCTGTTTCCCCATTTGCATAGTTTATTTCATTATCATTATTAATAACAACAACAATAATAATGATGATAACTAGGATGCTTGAGTGAAAGGAATGATAAAAATACTCTAGCTCTTGGCAGTCTTTATGGACTGATTACCAGCCATAAGAGAGTCACTTTGTCTGTCACTAAAATGTGGCCACTTCATAGAGGAGCCAAAGAGCTTTTAACAGACCCCTGCAGTAAGAGAGGTCAGGACTGCTATAGCCATGTCATCTGATGGAAAGACTGATTAACTACTTATTGGAGACCCCCCAGTGGGATACGTTGTATGAACTACCTAGACATCAGTCACAGAATTGGCCAGAGGAGTTTGAGTGTTGTGATATACAGAGCCAGAGGGTTGACCTCAATGGTCCCCTGGAGGTCTCATCTAGCCCTGTGATTCTGACATATATGATTCTTTAAGGAGAGAAGGGAGAAAACTTTATGGATGCAGTGTCCTTTTAAAATTTTCTGTATTTTAGATTTTCAATTAGCTTACAAGAGTTCACTAAAACAATAATTGATTAATTAATGATGTCACAGAATATCCTGGAGAATTGAGCAAATTAACTGGTTATAAAACCAGAGCATTATCCCAGGCAAAATTGTGATTGCCTGCCATAACACAGAGGCATAAACATTTTAGGACACTTTTAATAGATGCCATCACAAATACTCAGTCTCAAAACCGTGTGGAAAAAAAAAGCTTCCAAAACATAGACCTAACAGAAGAAAGAAAAGCCACTGGGGACAAGATGAGGTAAAAATCTTCCTGGCCATTCAGTCCACCACAAGTTTACCTGAAAGTGCTTTCCATGAACCTACAGAAGATGAAAAGATTTCCTCGTATTTTCAATTTCAAGTCATTTTTATCTCCTTCTAACATTGTTTGTGAACATTGAATAGAACACACATTAGCAGGGTAGCAGCACCTCCCAAAGTATTTCTATCTGAGCTTTGTTGAAAAAGATGAGAGGAACGATATAATAATGATACAGCTTAAATGGATAGAGATCCATCTTCAAAATTCAGGTAGATCTAGCTCAGGTCTGTCTTCTGACACATACTGATTGTGTGACCCTGGATAAGTCACATGATCTCTTAGTGCCTCAGAAAGCTGTGTATGATTATAATTTGCATATGAGGTGCCAGTCTGTATTGATAGTTTCTTCACATGGGACTTTCCTGTAACCAGGTCTACTCCAATTATAATAATAACAGTAATAATAAGGAATAAATATTTATTAAGCATCTCCTATGAGCTAAGCACTGTGCTAAGCACGTTACAACCCTTACATCATTGGATCCTCACAACAACCTTGGGGAGGTAGGTACTATTATTATCCCCATTTTATAGTTGAGGAAACTGAGGCACATGGGGTCACAAAGCTACTATCTGAAGCTGAATTTGAACTCATATCCTCCTGACGCCAGCTACCATCCATTGCACTACCTAGCTGTCTCATAAACATGTCATCCAGATATCCCCTTACTGCTTACAAAACACTTTTTGGAATCATCCTAAACCTCCCCAAACCCTTTAAAGGCAAGTACTCCACATGTTATAATCCCATTTTATAGAGGAGGAAACTGAAGCTCACCATCATGTAACTGGTAGGTGTCAGATACAATTGGGCAATTTTTGTTTTATAGCAGATGATCCAACCGGGACCTTTCTCCCCACAGACCTGTATCTGGGGTGATGGTAGCCCGGCTGTGGGACTTTGTGACTAAGTTCTCCCTCAGTGGAGCTCTCCACGGATACGGCACCATAGTCTTAATTTTAGGGTTCGGAGCACGAGAGTGGCCTCCCAGCGGCCATCGCTGGTTTGTGGGGGATTGTTTTCCCCTTCAGCATTTGTTTTTGTTATTTTATTTTATCCCTGCTGCACCAGGGGCTTGGGGAAAAAAAGAATGTGTCTGTAAAGGATTTGACAGAACGTTACGACAGTCATCAATCCAGGGAGCCCTGTAGCCATAAATAAGCTTCATACGCTGCCACACTAAAGAGGACAGTTTTTCTTCTCCAGGACATTGAAAATGTCACGGAGAGGGAATTGTTTGTCCCCGTCTCCACGGCAACGCCACCAGCACTTATCATTAACTTTCACACCAAGATTTTAATCAGCGTTCTTTGTGGCATAAGACCGAGCCAACATCAGCCCAAATTTTCAAAGCCGTTATTCTAATTATGACGAGAAAGCTGTAGATTGATGAGCGGAGTTTTCTGTGAGGACTGGTGGCAGTTAATTCTGGTGACCTGCGTGGCTCCTGTAGTCTCTCTTGGAGATGGAGTCTTGAAAGTTCGATTATTAGTGACAGCTTGTAAGTGAGAAGAGCCTTATCTCTCCAGAGAGTGTTGATAACTTGAGACAAGGTTTAACTAGGAAGTGGTGAGACAGTAGATGGAGGGGAGAAAGGAAAATAGAGGGAAAAAAGTGCACACTCTATCTGCAGCTGGCACACAGCATAATGAGAAAATACGGACAGCCACAATTTCACAAGTTGTAAATTCTGGCCGCCTCCAGTTGTAAATTCTAGAGGAGGCTGTTTTACTCGACTATCTGATAATGTGTGAAAATATTTGTCCCTCGGCTTCATCGGCCCGGACAAGTCCTGCTCCCAACAAGGCTGCTCTCCAACCTGACCTTCTGCTTTGGGGGTCTCCGGGTCACGCTTCTGGAAATGAAAGGAACCTGTGCCATGGGGTTCAATTCAGTTTGGCAACTACGCTGTGCAAGGCACTGGTGGTGCAGACGGAAACATAGCAAGGCCCTGGTCTCAGGGAGCTCCCCGTCCACAAGGGAATCACCACGGTTACCCGGGGAAGTCAGCAGAGAGGGATACAGAGTGAGGGGAAGGGGAGGAGGCTGCTGAAGGGGAGGGCTGCTTCAGGAGGTGGGGCCAGGTTTGAAGGGGCCTTCCCAGGGAACACCTTAGGAAAAGGACAGGGGGAGAGATGGAAGTATAACGGCCAGCTTGAGTGAAGAGGAGGGTACATTAAGGGGAGTAATAAGAAAAGAAAAGAAAAGAAAATAAGAAATAAGAAAAAAAGTCACACCCATATGCATATATACATACTCACACACATGCCATAAATTTAGTGTTTTATGTATATGCATAGAGAGAGATACACATATTTATGTCTACATGTATGTGTAGAGATGCACCTATGAGTACATACATATGTACATATACATATACCTTCTTTAATTCCACTAATAAATTTAGTGTTTTATATATATATGCATATATATAGACACACATATTTGTGTCATATGTTTGTAGAGATGTACCTATGAGTACATACATATGTACATATACATATATCTTCTTTAATTCCACTAATAAATTTAGTGTTTTATATATATATGCATATATATAGACACACATATTTGTGTCATATGTTTGTAGAGATGCACCTATGAGTACATACATATGTACATATACATATACCTTCTTTAATTCCACTAATAAATTTAGTGTTTTATATATATATGCATATATATAGACACACATATTTGTGTCATATGTTTGTAGAGATGTACCTATGAGTACATACATATGTACATATGCATATATCTTCTTTAATTCCACTAATAAATTTAGTGTTTTATATACATATGCATATATATAGACACACATATTTGTGTCATATGTTTGTAGAGATGTACCTATGAGTACATACATATGTACATATACATATATCTTCTTTAATTCCACTAATAAATTTAGTGTTTTATATATAGGCACACATATTTGTGTCTACATATATGTATATAGATGTATCTATGAGTACATATATATATATATATATATATATACATACACATAGACATACATACTTGCATATATATATATATATATATATATATATATACATACACATAGACATACATACTTGCATATATATATATATATATATATACGTATGTATACAGAGATGTACCTATGAGTACACACACACACACACACACACATATATATATACATACATACCATAAATTTAGTCATATATATGCATATGTATAGATACATATATTTGTGTCTACATATATGGATATAGAGATGTACCTTTGAGTACATACATATAACTCCATTTCATTTTTTAAATCTTTCTGTCTTCACTTTTTGATCCTTTTTTTTTCCCGCTGTTATGTTCAACTCTCTATCACCCCATTTGAGATTTTTCTTCCCAGAGATACAGAGAGCTTTGCCATTTCCTTCTCCAGTTCATTTTACAGATGAGGAAACTGAGACAAATAGAATGAAGTGACATGCCTAGGGTCACACAGCTTGTAAATGTCTGAAGTCAGATTTGAACTCAAGAAGGTGAGCCTTCCTGATTCTAAATTCAGTGCTTTCTCCCCTGTACCATCTAGCAGCCCTGTTTTTTTTTTTATCCAAGACCCTCTTAATTCTAGTGTCTTCCCTCTTAATTATTTCCTACTTATGCTGTATATACCTTTCTTTGTTGGTTTTTGTTTGTTTGTTTGTTTGTTTGCATATGAGTGCTGAGCCCAGTTACTGGTACTTGATAGGTACTTAATAAATATTACCTATTATTTGAGGGTCAGATGATGCATGTAAAGCACTTTATTGTTAAATGCTATAGAAATGGGAGCTCTTTTCATGTTTGGCCATGGTCCTGGACCCTTTCACCTGGAAAGTTTCTTTTCTCCTCTTAGAATTATGGTAGTGATGATATCAACATACTACATCTGGATGGTGATTTTGCTTTATTGATGGACATGTTTCTATATCCCATTTTTCTTTATGTTTATCTCATGAGAAAATACTCCCGACAATTTACTGTAGGGCTTTTTTTCTTTGTTTTGTTTTGTTTTTTGCTTTTCTTCTTTCTTTTTCAGATAAGAAGATAGGTATCAAGAAGTTTGAACAAACTTGTACCCAAAGGTAGTCATTTACTTAAAAGCACAAATAAGTTCAGAACCTAGTTTCTGGAATCCCAGGGCATTTTGCATCAGATTACATGTTTCTCATGATAATATGATGGACTTAATAGAAAGGCAAAATCAATTCCTTTTTCTTGCAGCCTTTTATAATTTTACCTTGTTTATGTGTCTGTGAATTTTGCTCACACATACATGTATATGTGCACATACACAAATTTATCACAAGACATATATGTGTGCATATATACATGAAAATACCTACACATGCATACAATTATATATGCATATAATATAGCAATAAATTTATATGATTGTATATCTGTATATGTGTACACAATATATTTATATGAATATGTATATGTATATGTGTATGTATGTGTGTATATGTATTTTATATACAATATGTAACATATTTATATGTATATGTATGTGTGTATATGTATTTTATATACAATATGTAATATATTTATATGTATGTATATATATTTTATATACAATGTGTAACATATTTATATGTATATGTATTTTATATACAATATGTAATATATTTATATGTATGTATATATGTATTTTATATACAATATGTAACATGTATATGTATATGTATGTGTGTATATGTATTTTATATACAATATGTAATATATTTATATGTGTGTATATATGTATTTTATATACAATATGTAATATGTTTATATGTACATGTGTATGCATGTGTATATGTATTTTATAGACAATGTGTAATATATTTATATGTATATGTGTATATGTATTTTATATATAATATGTAATATATTTATATGTATGTGTATATGTATGTGTCTATATGTTTTTATATATAATATGTAATATATTTATATGTATATGTGTATATGTATTTTATATACAATATGTAATATATTTATATGTAGATGTGCATGTATGTGTGTATGTGTATTTTATATATAATATATAATATATTTATATGTTTGTGTGTATATGTGTTTTATATACAATATGTAATATATATGTGTATGTATATGTATATATGTATTTCCTATGTAATACGTAATATATTTATATGTGCGTATATGCATGTGTATGTATTTTATATAAAATATGTAATATATTTATATATATGTGTGTATATGTGTGTATATGTATTTTATATAAAATATGTAATAGATTTATATGTATATGTGTATATATGTATTTCATACATAATATGTAATATAGTTATGTGTATGTTTATATGTATGTGTGTATATGTATTTTATATATAATATGTAACAATATATTTATATGTATGTATATGCATTTGTGTATGTATATGTATGTATATATATAGTTTCATATAAATATGTTTTAATAGCATTGCTACTTTTTTGCTGGGGTAGCTGGTGATATATTTATGATGGTGGTATAATTATTATAATAAAATGCAAATCCATCTCCTTAGCTCATTAGCAGTCATGGATAGACAAATAGATGTGTAGATCCGATTTCCTATGCCTCTAGACATTGCTAATTCAATGCTTCTTGGTGCTACAAGGCCCATCTTTCCTTTAGTGAGTTTCTAGAGCCATAAAGGCAAATGACATTTGTAGTCTGAGACTGAGGTCCATAACCAAGAGGCGAGAGGCTCTTTTTTTTTTTTTTCTTAGCATGTCATCTACCTTTTTTCTCATTTTTAGGAGATTAGAGCTGGAAATGGGGGGCTTGTGGTTACCCTTTGGAGCAAACATCTCATCCTCCAAATTGCCAAATGGGATGCTTCTGTGACCAACCCATTCTTCCTGCTGTATTGTTTATATGTTTATGGGGGTGGGGGTGGGAGGATATTATAATCAATGGAGCTGTTGAACAGTGGTTTTGTTTTTTTTTTTCTTTTAATTCCTGTCTGTCCTTGTTAATTAGAAGTGCACATATTGGGAAATTAACTATGAAATACTAAAAATGATAAATTATTCCTTATTTGAAAGTATAAATTAAAGGTTTAGTGTATATAAAATTTGTCATGTTTAATTGCAAGTTCAATTAAAATTCAGGGTAATGATGATTTATACAGGTTTCTGTGTAATTTGATATTCATTAGCTTAGCCAGACACATGCTGATATTAGCTCGTTAATTATGTTTCCTTTTGTTGAAAGCAGCCTTGTGAAAGCAATCTGCTCAAAGTTTTCTAAACTCATTCTGCTAAATGAATATTTGGCAGCTGCTCGTGTTATTGAGATGGTCACTGTGGCTTTATTTTGTTCATACACAGCATCAATCATACCTCCTCTATGACAAACAAGGGTTTCTCATTACAAACCCATTTATGAAGGTTACGGTTGACATTAAGAAGCTTTTGCATGGCACAGTGCTATTACTTTACAGTAATGTGAGTGTTGAGCTCCCATTAATGTCCACATCTCCCACAGGACAAAATGTTGAAAATACATCTAGAGGAGGAAGAAAACTCTGCTGTGACCTAAATGTCTCAAGTTGCTCCTGTTGAATTGGACCTGAAAGTCATATGGTAAAAGAACAGCAAAAAAAAAAAAAAAAAAAAAAAAAAAAAAAAAAAAAAAAAACCCAAACCAAGAAAAACCCTCTTAGAAAAGATCATTGATTTGAAGTTGAAAATTATTATCTTATCCAACCCATTCCTTTTTAGAGATAAGAAAATTGAGCCTCCAAAGTGGCTTTACCCAGGATCATATAAGGTCCAAGTAATAGTGTCCAAATTTAAACTCATATCTTCTCCCTTTTTATTACATATAAATGCTCATCTAAACCAGGACCTTGCTTTTAGGTAGGTCACATATTGTTAATCCCATTTCACAGATGGAGGCCCAAGGAGATAAAAGAACTTGTCCAACTCATAGTATTTAGGCTTTCAAATAGTGCCACTTGAACTGTGTTTCTTGGTTGGCAATATCCAGGATTATGGATAAGGGCATTTCAGCATCAGTAACCCTCGGATCATGGGGGACAAAGCAAAAGACCATCATCTAAATGGGAAGGCGTTTTCCATGGGGGTCAGTAGCATTTGTGATTTGCTTTTCACATATTAAAGTATGGTTGTTTCCAACGGGGCAGACTGACAGAGTCCTGAACTCAAAGTAAGGAAGGTTTGGGATTAATTGATATCCCTAACACTGATTAGCAATATGTCCATGTCCAAGGTGCTTGAACTTCAAGCTATCCTCTTGACACTTAAGAGTAACTCTGTTGTTATAAAGAACTGAGATTTTGGGAAGGAAGTTCCTAAATAAAAATCACTGTATTATTCAACCAATCAGCAAACCTATATTGTGTAGTACCTTCCATTTGCCCTTGAGATACAAATTCAAAATCTTTCTCAAGGAGTTCACATGCTATCCAGGGATTCAACATATCCATATATAGATATATGCAAAATAAATATAAAAAAGTACCAGATAGTTGGAAGAAATGATACTATTTATGATAATATTTTGTGATAATTAACATTTATTTGGCACCTATTATGTGCCAAGTACTGTTAAGTGCATTTGCATCCCTGGAAGGTAAATGCTATTATTATCTGTCTTTTACATATAAAGAAACTGAGGTAAACAGGTTCAGTGACTTGCCCAAAATCATAAATCATATAGATCATAAGTATCTGAGGATATATTTGGAATCTGGTCTTCCTGATGCCAGAACTGGTGTTCTACCATTGGGCCATCTAGAAAGCTGCATGTTTAACATAACACTTAGTGTACATTTTGAAGAAAGAGAGGGATTTGAGAAATGAGGAGGAATGGCATTTCAGGCATGGTAGGTGACAAGTAAAAGGCATGGAGGTTGGAGATGAAGTCTGGAAAGCATCACTGCCATTTTGCCAAGACTGTTGAGTCTGTTGAGACTATTGATCCTTGAAGGTACAGTGCACATGTGTATCCATCATCTCATTAGAAACTTAGAAATTGTCTTTGGAAAGTGTTAGAAAGTGTTCAATAATCCCATTAGACAGATGACAACAACTGAGCTTGAGAATAGTGGAGCTGCTTGTCTGGGTCATTGGATCAATGAATGGCAGAACTGGACCAAAAACCTGGATTTCTGGATTCATGGTCCAGTGTTTCTTCCACCACACTTCAACTCTTGCCAACTAGATAATCTTCACCAACATTTCTCTTCCTCCCCACTGTTACATCCTTTCTGTAGGTAAAGGAGAACCACTGGAAGTACTGATCTGGAGGGTGGGAATGGGAACTGAAAGGAGGTGTTGGAATTGGACTAAGCTGAGCTATAGACTTAGGACCTTTCAAGTCGAGATAAGCCATAGAGGTAGTTGGTGATGATTAAACTCCCTTAGAATTCTGGGAGGGATTTGAGAAGGGAAGAGGGGAGGGAGGAAGTTTAATGGACATAATTAATTTCTTTAAGATGAGAAAATAGTGACGACATTTTGATCATTAACTCAAATGGTTGGTTATTTTTCACCTTTGCATTTCACAGCTGGCACTTTGCTTTAAGACCTTCTCTGAGGTCTGAGCTGAAGACTAGTGTCCTACAGGAAACCTTACCCTTTTTGGTGGGATTGGTCAAAGGCAGACTACTTTTATTATCTTTTTCCCCATAACAAGTCAAGATCACCTAATATTACAGTAAGAAGCCAAAAGAAGTAGACTTGGTTAGACAAAATAATTTTCTTAAAGCACAAGGATTATTATGTCACTCAAGTTTCCCTCCCCCCATAACTCCCTCTGCTTCTAGGATAAAATATAAGCATTTTAGTAGAATTTCCATTTTACCAGCTAGTTCTTAATTGCCTTTACATCTTTATTATTACCAGTATTACAACTTATTATTATTATCAATAGCAACAATTACTATTATTATCAGTAGTAACAATAACTAGCATTTATATAGCCTTTTAAAGTTTGCAAAACACTTTACAATTATTATCCCCTTTCATCCTTACAACTAAATATGAACATTAATAAATATAATAAATACAGATACATAATATAGAATGAATATAAATGTAATATAAATATTTATAAATATTATATAATATACAATAAATTTAAATACTTTTAATTGAAAAGCAGGTCAGGTATAAGGGACTCTAGCTCATGCTTCCCTGGAGTCAGCAGAAGCATGGCTAGTGGTAGGAGGTATCTTGAGCCAAAACAATTTTGATTTATGTGTTTGATCTAAAGACAAAGCATTAGATTAGAGTTTTCTTTGTGGATATTTCTGTCAGATTTTATTCTTTAAATTTGTATAAGGGAAGGAAATGTATAAATAAGCAAAATTTAGGGTGAATGGGGTTTTAGGGCCTTTGATGATGAAGGGCTGATTTCCTTTTGGTTTTAAATGCAAAATTCAAATGCCTTTAGGGTTGCTTTATGATTGGGGAGATGTTTAGCAGCTAGGACAATTTGGGCTTCTTTGTCTGTATTTATGGGTGTGTATCATTTATTTATTTTTAACTAACAATAGCTTTTTATTTTTCAAAATGCATGCAAAGATCATTTTCAACATTCACCCTTGCAAAACCTTGTGTTCCACATATTTCGCCCTTCCTCTCCACCTTCCCTCTCTCCTGGACAGCAAGTAATCCAATATAGGTTAAATATGTGCAGTTTTTCTAAACATATTTCCACATTTATCATTCTGCTCAAGAAAAATTAGATCAAAAGGGGAAAAAAATGAGAAAGGGGAAAAAAATAACCAGCAAACAAACAACAACAACAAATTGCCTCTATTTTTGTAGAGACCTGAAATACATTCCAAAAAGAATCAGATTCTGTCATGTTTTGTACTTACTTTTTTAGGAACCAAGGAACCAAGGATAGAACCAGTCTTCTCTCAGGACTTTATTATCACCTTTTGTCAGCATGGAAAGCCCTTTGGGGCCAAAGCAATCCCCATGACCCCTCCAACAGGGATGGATGAAATTAGCTCTGTTTTTAAAGAGCTGAGTTCAAATCCTAATTAATAGTTCCTAAATCATTTCTATTTAAGCCATGAGTAAGTCTTTAATACGTGGGTGGGAAAACTACTGTCATTTTCAATTTCTACTTCTCAGAAGTCCCTTCAGGGTTCAGCTTCTGTTCCATTGTCTCTGAGAAGTCTTTGCTGATATTTCTCTTAGCCCTGCTTTCTTCTAAGGCCATTCTGCCTCTTCAGATTACACAGTGCATCTCCTAAAGCATTTAACATGTTCTCCCTCCAGTAGAATATAAGTGAATGACTTCAGGACAAATACTGTTTCTCTATTGTTTTGTCTTCATATCCTGAATGCCTCACACTGTATAGAGGAAATGATTAACACATCCCCTTTGCATTATAATGTTCAGAAGAAGAGTGTCCTGTACCTGAGGGGGGGAGGGAGGAGGAAGGGGAGAAACATAATTACAATTATATTATCTACAGAGAGAGGTTTTTGTTTTGTTTTTACATTGGTCTAGTGTTGACTTATGGGTCACTCCATGAATGTAATCTACTGTATTTATTGTGTTCCACTGCAGAATTATTCATGAAATCATAGAATGTAAAAGCAAGCCGAGACCTCAGAAATATTTTAGTCTAGCCCTTCTCATTTAATAGATGAGGAAACTGAGAATGAGAAGGTTATATAACTTGTTCAGGTCATAGAAATGCTAGTTTTTTCAACATTCAATCCAGTAAATTTCTTCTATATGAACTGTCTCTCTTGTCATCTCTACCCTACTGGTCACTTGGACTCTGCCGCTGGATCTCTTTTATCTGGAACCAGGCCTCCATGCTGCTGGTTCTTCCTATAATCTCATCATTCTCTTTTCCCTCTCCCCCCCCTTTTTCCAGCAGCTGGGATAACCCAGAAGGGCAAAAATAGTTATAAATTTCAGAGATGAGTAGAGCAAGCATTCTAGGGAGATAACTTGGGGAAAGAAGGAACTGGGAGACCGAATTTTGCATTTGGGGTATCTTACAGAAGTCTGAAATGTAGAAAGTCTGATAGACAATAAAGGACATGAGGTCTGTGGTGAGGGATGAGGGTACCAAAGAAGAGTTTAGGCAGGAATGGGTGAGATTCTGTGTATTCTCCAAGGCATGGGTTGGGGGCTAAGGAATTCACTAAACCCAAAGGCTATGGTAAAAAGTTTATTGTTAAAGAAACACCAAGAGGGATTCTTTTGGCGGGCATATCATTCTCAAGAGAGAAGTGATCTGCAAAGAGTCATTTTCTGAAGACCCATTTTATGCATGAGTCTAAGGGAAGTATCAAGTAAATGTGAAATCTTGCCAGGAGTAGTGACTTCCCCCAAGAAAGCTTATCTTGCTTTGAGAGGATGCAAGATTATTTGTGTTTGTAGATCAAAGGAGATTTTTTTTTTTTTTGGGTGATTTTACATAATTTTACAGGGCTCACTCAGGTCATACAGAGTTTTACTCTCATCAGTCTGGGAAGGCATTTGAGGCCTTTTTTGAACTATAGACAGAAAGTACCATAATACTTTTTCTCCATCAAGCAATTGGTAAGGATTTGTTGAATTCCTTCAAGTATGCGTGGTGCCACAGAAATATAAAAGACTTGCCACAGAATCAGAGAATTTCAGAGTTGGGAAGACTCTTAAAGGTCTCCTACCCTAATCTGGAGTTGAAAATAAATCCAATATATATTTTAGGTAACCCTCTTCCAATTGCTTGAAAATCTCAGTTCATTCTACTTTTGGATAGCTTTAATTCTGGGAAATGTTTTTCTTCTATCAAACTTAAATTTGCTTCTGCAATTTATAACCTCTATGTCTATTAAGTTAATTGGTTAGAGAATAACCTCCTTGGTAAGGACTTTGACCTTTTCTTTTTTCTTTTTCTATTCTTAGTACAGTGCTTTGCACAGAGTAGGTGCTACTAAATATTTATTGGTTGGTTGGTTGTTTGACATGTGGTATGTTGGAGTCAAATAGAAAAGTTTCTTTTTTAATTCCTGAATCATCCAATTCCAATACAGAATTTCTGTGTCAGAAGGGACCAAACATAATCTGAATATCCCCACCACAAATCTCCTGACAAATGATCATCTAACCTTGTTTGAAAATCTCCACTGAAGTGTTCAGAATTCAACTGTCAGTTGTTCCATTTCAATCTACAAAAAAATTTTGTTTAGATCATAAATTATTAAACATAGTAAGTCCTTTAGACATAACTAAAAATTATCTCATTTTACAAGGAGAAAACTGAGGCTGGAGTGGAGAAATGTCTCTCTGATGGATAGCTTTAACTATAAGGAAAGTTTTTCTAAGAACAACCCAGAATTCACCTTTTCATCTTTTATCCATCATTGCTATTAAGTCTACTTACTAGGACCAAACTCCAGTTTTATTCTTCTTTTTAGATTGCTCCTTCAAAGGTGATTATCATGTTCTACCCTCCACCACATAATCATTTCTCCAGAAGTGCCTCCATTTCTTCCCAGACTTATGAGAGCCCTTCCTAAAATGTGGATACCATATTCCATATGGATGCTGCATGGGAAAAGGGATAGTGGGATGGTCACCTGGACACCACGCCTCTTTGATGCAATTTTGGATTGAATAAGCTTTGCTGGACACTATACCACCCCATTGAGTCTTATTGGGCTTTCTGTCCTTAAGCAAATGCCTTTTATTCCGCTTACGTGCAAGGTCACAGGGCAGAACCATTAGATCTTCATGCATGTTAGAAGAACATGTCTTCTAAAAATGCTTAATAGGAAAACTATGTATTAAAAATTTTGAATTTTTTTTCCTAGTGAAAATAGACCTGGGAAAAGCATCCAGAGTCTGTTTGTCTCTTTCTTTGTCTGGGGTATGGGGATATGTTTCCTTTGAAGTAGTCAAAACATGTGCACGGCATACTTGTGAAGGAATCAACAAAAGGGGAGAAAATCGCATCTGGCAGTTGTTTTCTGCACTGTTGTTTGTTTGCTTTTTAGGTCCCAGCTGTTGAAATGGCTACTTTGTAATAATGGCGGATTTTGCCTCCAATATTTGTTTCCAAGTTTGAAAAATCTGCTTGTGGTTTTTCTCTGACCCATCTGCTGGCCCGTAGAAAACACAATGTTTTCTTATTCTGTCCATATGATCCTTCAAAAAACCCTATGTCTGCACTCCCACTCACTCTATGAGTATTTAAATTTCTGATGTTGGTGGTAAGAACATATTGTAGCAGATGGAATCTTCAATTATTTTCACTCATTAAAAAAGTACAACTATACACACTTACATACACATATACATAGCTACGTACATATATATATACACACACATACATCCACCAACACTTACTGGGAACTCCTAGTTCTCTTATTTCAAGCTAAGGGATGTAGAAAATTATTATTTTTTAGAATACATATCTATCTGTCCATCTATCTATCTATCTATCCACCCATCCATCCATCCATCCATCTCACCACTCAACAAGCATTATTTAAGAGTTTGCTGTATACCAGACACTGTGCTAAGTGTTGGGGATACAAATAGATACAAAAAGTGGAAAGAAAAGACATTCTAATGGAGGAAGAAGACACATAAAAGGAAGCTGAGGGAGACAGTTACCTGTTCAGAGTTGTTAAAAATGGAAACGCCATTGCAGGTTATTCCGTCCAACCCTTTCCTTTTATAGAAGAGCAAACTGAGATCTGTTCTGAGGAAGTATCTTGCTCCAGGTCACTGAGGCAGGATGAAAACCTTGGGACTCTGTCTACTCCACCAGCCTTTTGCCTTCCCATTGAATATAGTAATGTGATAACACATCTTTCTTTAGAGCCATTCTGAAAGCAAGTTGTGTAGAACAAGACAACTTTAGGCCATTTCTGTCAAATGACCATTTTTTGGAAGAATTTGTTTTGTTATCATAGAGGTACAAGGCTCCCTTAAGCAAGATGAAAATTCTTCAAAGTAATGACCCTAAGTATTGGCTAGGTATGCCATCGTTGAGATAGTGTTATTTTGAAAGAAAAAAACCAAAATCTCTTTTTAGGTGCTGAAAGTAGGCCAGGCTTTACAAATTTGTGGATGGCTATGTGGTTTGGTTTAAGAGATCTCCTGCTCTAAAGCATTTTACTCATTGAGTCAAATAGGATATGGAGTTCACTTATTACCCACTCACTTTAATTTAGGGCAGAGGTCTTTAAGGTGGGGTCTGCAAGACTAGTTCATGGATAAATTTTAGGGGATAATCTATATATGATATATGACATAATATAATACAAACAATATAAACATATATGTTCCCTTCCAAGTTAGGTACCTCCTGAAATCATACACACACATACATACATAATTATATGTATATTATACATTTATGTATATTATATATAATATGTAAACATAAATTATATATATTTATACACACATATATATTGTGTATTATATGTAAACACATAAATTATATATGTGTGTATATATTTCCACTGACTTCTAATTAAAATTTAACATTTCCTTCAATTATTAAAAAATGTTATTCTGAGAAGGAATTTGAATGAGCTTTACAATTTTCCCAGTGGATCTGTAACAAACACAAAAGTTAAAAATCTTGTGAGTTTTTAAGAGACTACAAGTTCACTATTCCTTACTTTTTGGCTTCCAAGTTTTTCTGGACTTGAACTCCATGCCTCAATTACATAGAACTTTTCTAAATACCCCAGGCCTCCTCACCTGCAATACTTATCTTTCTCTGTGGCTTATTTTCCCTGAAATATCCTTTCACTATGCTGGCTCTAAACCCCTCCCACTTCAGTTCCCTTTTGAATTATCTTTTCCCCTTAGAATATAAGCTTCTTGAGGGCAGGGGATATTTTACTTTTTGCTTATATTTGTATCCCCAGCATTTAAAACAGTGCCCTTCCACATAAAAGCAGTTAATAAACTTATTGTGGTTTTTCCTTGCCTATGATGACCCAAAAAACCCTAGAACCCTGCTAATCTTTATTAAGAAAGACATAGGGTCTAGAATAGTGGTATAAAAATCAAATAGAAACTGGGATTCCAAAACATACATAAAGATCCCTGACTTGGAAAATCACATTTTAACATGTTCTGTTATTATCATATTTTTATTTATTTTGTTAAATATTTCCCAATTAATCTTGTTCCCATCCTGGATTCTTGTCTATTCAGACCACATGACGACCATTTGAAAGAACTGGGAATGGTTGGTTTAGGTAAGAAAAGACTTGTTAAAAGTTGAAAGACAAAAACCTTCAAGTATTTGAAAGGTTGTTATATGGAAGAGGGATTAGGCTTGTTCTTCTTAGTCCCAGAAGGCAGGACTCTGACCATTGAGAAAAGGTTTTGAGGAGGAAGGTTTAGGCTTGATATAAGGAAAGTGTTTAATTTAGAGCTGTCTAAAATTTAGAGCTGAGGAAACAATGGGTTAGCCTTTACTAGTAGGGAGCACAAGCAGAGGCCCTTTGACCAAAATTTGCTGCAGTTGTTGTTGAAAGAGCTTCTGCACTAAGTCAGCATTGGAGAAACTGCTTCAGAGAGCCCCTTCCTACTGTTAGTTTCTATAAAAATCCTGCATGAAAGGCCAAGGTTAAAATGAAAATTTGAGAGGATTGATATAGAGATCCACCATCAGCCATTACAGTATCAGCAGTTTAACTTTTATAATGCTTTTTGATGATAATGTATTTTACATACATTATCCCATTTGAGCATCATGACAGTCCTGTTTTGTAGGAAGTTGGAGAATTATTATAATCCCTGCTTTTGATTGATGAAGAAGCTAAATCAAGTGTATTGTCAGGATACCAGAGCTAGTAAGTCATAGAGTAGAAACTCAACCAATCAATGCCTTCTTTGTGCCAAAGACCATGTTAACCACTAGGGATAAAAAAGGAGAAAAAGAGATAGTCCATGCCCTTAAGGAGTTCACAACCTAACTTACACATCAAGATCTTCTGAATCCCAGTCCAAGAATTTCAGCATCTTATGTTCATCAGGATGTTGACCAAGAAAGAACCTTAGAGGCTAAAGCATCTAATGCTGTACTCTTTACAGATGAGAAAATTGAGCCTCAGAATATAGAAATGGGTTGTTTGGGTCAAAAGATTAGTAATTAGCAAAGCTAGGATTCAAAAAAAGATCCTGTAAAGATTCTGTTTTCTAAAGTATAGAGCTGAACATATTTTCCCTCCTCTTACTCAATAAATTCCAATATAATTCCCTATTATCTTCAGGATCAAATATAATGACAATTCATGCTTTTTATAACTATACTATCCATTTCACTTTGCATTAATTGACCTCCCTGATTTCAGCTCCTCAGAACAAGATGCCCCCCATGTCAAGTACCCTCTTGATTCCCCTCTTCTCTTCCCTTTTCCTCCTCCTCTTTCCAGACTCCTTTTAGGTACTGTTCCTCCCCATTAGATTGTAAACTCACTGAAGGCAGGTATTATCTTTCTTAGCACACTTAGCCTACCCCATCTTGAGTGATATTTACCGAATTAGATTGAATTTATAGCCTGGGCCCCTTTCTATCTTTTCCCTTCTTTCCTTCACTATTTTATCAACTGATCTCTTTGTTATCCTTTCCATTTTGCACTGGCTATCCCCCATACTTGGAATAAATGCTCACCATCCTACCTTTGTCTCTTAGCCTCCTTCAGGACTTAGCTGAGATCCCACCTAATACAGAAGATCTTTTCCTTTCTACTCAGACCCTAGTCCCTTTCCCTCTGATAATACCTTTTTGCCTTTCTTTGTGTCTCTAGTGCTTACCACAGGGTCTGGCATGTGGTAAGTGCTTAATAAATTTTTACTGACCAAATGACTGACTATTCACACACATCCCAGTGGTGCTCTTAAAATCTGGAGAGGTTTTTGTGCAAAATACATGTATCTGCAGATATATTCTGCCTTTTCTCCCCTACATGTCTTTATACGATGCTCCTAGCCTGGAGTAAGCGTCACCCCATTAGGGTAGTCTACAATAATAAGGCTTTTGAAGTCTAAAAATATAACATGGCTCCTGTCTGAGACTCAGTCCTTCAACCTCAGGCATAGGGTTTTCTTAGAAAAACCTAAACCAAATGCCAAAGTGGAAGACCCTATGCAGTTAGAAGAGACCATGGGAATTCTGGACATCTCGAGTTGTGGGTGAGGGCTCCAAGCCAGAAGGATGTGGGAGTACTCGAAGGTAGATTTTGTAGTTTTGCCAAAGATCAGCACTGAGTTTGGTTTTAGAAAACTTGGGGGAAGAAAAACATTGGATATGAGGGATAGGATTCTTTTCTCATTTTGGAGAAGAGGAAGTTGGAACACGTCCCCTTTGTCACATGGGTTGTAGACAGAAATGAGACCATCTTGTGGGGGCAGAAGAAAAAGCTGGAGGGGCCTCACGTGGAGTTTAGAGGAGAAAGGAAGGCTGCTAAAAGTGGGGTAGGCAAGGTCAGAGGGAATGAATGAAGGCTATGGAGACTAAGTCTCTTTCGAAATAAGTTTTGCTCCTAAGGAAGGATAGTAGGCTCTTTGCCCTATTTTATGTTGGCTGCTGGGCACGGGTGAACCTTGGCCCCCAAGAGTTAATTGGAACCAGCTGGAAGTTGTAATGTTCAGGGAAACTTGCTTCTTATTGGGGTAAGACCAGGGGCTTGGAGATCATGAGTGGGGGTATAGCCCTCAAACAGCTCTTCTTTCTCCCGTGCTGGCCATTATCTGTTGACCTCTCCAGATTTGAGGAGCATAACTGGGGTGCATGTGAACATTGTGTGCTGTCTATAAATGGCAGTGATAACACCTGGTACTCATAAAAGTGCCCTGAAGCAAATAAGCAGTGGGCACAGCCAATAAATACAGGCAATAAATAGAAGTTAAAATGGAGCCTGGAGCCGGATGGTATAAATTGCATTTTTATTCTTCAAGTGACCATGCCCTCCTTGGGAAGGGGGAAAGCCGTGGAGCCCAAATGATCAGAGCTGGCTTTACCACCTGCTGGATGCTATCAAATGCTCCAGCCAGCAGTCGGAGGGGCCCATTGAGTGGGATTGCTTTTTGGTGAATTGTTTCCCCATTATCTTTCTTTTCCTTTGGGGTCAAGCTCATTTCCAAATTGCACTGAGGTCCTCATCATCCTAAAGTGAGGCAAGGCAGCTTATAAAAGCTCCGGCTGGCCAGAGCCTGCAGCGTCCGGCTGAGTAGATGCTGTGCTCCTTCTTTGAATCTTTAAAGTAAGTTTTCATTAATTTTAACATACAGAGAAGGGAAGTAACCCCTGGCTTATAAATAATGGCAACAGTTTTATGGAAACACCTAAAAATCACCAGAGGCATATAATAAGAAAGTTCTCAATCTCCAGGTGCAAAAGCATGCGAGCAATCGCTTGTTGGGCAAGACCTTGTCGGTTTTTTATTACAAGGCATTATTGGGTAATAGTTTTAAAATTATTTATAGAATGAAATCCAGGCTGCACTGAGAATACCATCATTTAATATGTTGTCTGTGATTCTCATTAGCCTCTTTAGCCTAAGGGTTATGGAGAGAACAAAGGGTTTGCCTGGATTTTGAAGATTGAGCACTATATAAAAATTTTTGTCTAGGGACTTGTTGACCTTATGTAAAGTTAGCTCTTTGCGATGCTTTCCATATTATAGTTGCCTTTTCGATGGTGTTTACATAAACCTAGCAACAGTGCACTATGTTTAAAGGTAGGAGGGCCTGTGATCTTGTTCACCAAGGACTAACAGCCCAGCATGGACAGCACTGGGCCTGAATCAGCAAGCTATAAAAAGAGAAGACCTTTTTCTAGGTCCATTATTTCACTAAATTATACTGTGTGTGTGTGTGTGTGTGTGTGTGTGTGTGTGTGTGTGTGTGTGTGTAAAAACACAAAGTGGGAATGAGCATCCTCTGGAGACATTTGTGGGATCATCATGTGCTTTTTGCATACCCAGCTCTAGTTTCTCTGTTTAAAATTAGCCTGTGAATTTTCCTGTAAATCCCTATGATCAGACTCAGGAACATGGCTGCCTTCTGCTCACTGAGTGGGCTTCCAGAGGGCTCAACTTTAAGGAAAAGACCACCCAGGGTGTGCTGGAGCCAGCTCATACCAGCTTTCATGTTAATAATCAAGATTATATTAAAAGGTGTGTCATTTTTTTTTTTTTTGGTCAGAGAGTCACTTGTTAAATATTTATCATCACACTCCATGCCCCTCCAGATAGCTAAATAGATAATCTTCTTTTACCGGGGGACAAGTCTATCAGTAAAGATCAAGGATATGTCCTGATTCATTGAGTATTTGCCTAGAAAAATTTAAAGAATGATGAAATAAAATCAGAAAACGTTTTTACATGTTGTATCTACTGTGTATATACTGCTAGGTATAATGGGGGATTCTGAGAAGGTAATACATAACCATTGTACTCAAAAAGTATTGAGGGGAAGAAAAGGAAATAATAAAATCCACTTGTGAATTGGAAAATGTTGGTAGGTTATTTTCTAGGGCTGTCAGTAGCACAAACCTTTCTAGAGCCTATTTGACCACTTAAGGTAGGGGTACTCAATTTTTGTATGGATCATGGACCTCTTTGCTAGTCTGATGAAATTTGTGAATCCTATCCTGAAAAATGATATTTTTAAATGCGTACAATAATACAGGGCTTAAAAATGTAAAAATATTAAAAAAGTAAGTTCACAGATCTCAAGTTAAGAACCCCCAATTTAAAGGCTACCAATATGAATCTATGAATAATTGGCGAGATTGCAGGCATTATCTTTTGAAAATGGAGGCAGGACTTGCTTAAAAACTTTTCTCAATGTTCTTTCCAAAAGAGATATGTTCTACCTGGTTGATCACAGGCCAGACTGTTAAAAAAAAAACTTTGGTTAACATACAATGGAACAAAACAGAAAGCAGAGCAAAACTGAGGCATCTTGGGTATGAAAGTTAAATATTCCAGACAAGTGAACAACTTCGCCATCTGAGCTCTGCTGACCATTTTATCCTTTTATGCCCATGAAAACTACGTTCCAGGAGGTGTCTTTCTGTCCCTCTAATACGAAGTGTAAAACTGTACTAAATGTATCTGGATAACTTGTTTATTCAGAAGAGAAATAATATGTTCACCAGCTTGTAATGGATCAGTTAAAATGTATTAATAGCAAGAAATTGTGATTGGTAGAGGGAAGGGAATGTTTATAAGACCAAAATTCTGGGTACAAGCACAGATACAGTCAATAGAATAATACTATTGTCCTTGACATGGGAAAATAGGGATGCCCACAGTATAAGCTATCTTCTTGAGAGCACTTTCTTTGAATGTGGCCTTCACTACTTTTTCATCAACTTTTAAAATCTGAAGACATATACATGTGTATTATCCTGTCTCCATCCATTTTTTCACCCACTTTTAAAATTTGAGGGTATATACATGTGTACTACCTTGTCTCCATCCATTTTTTACCCTGCGAATGTTCTTTCTCTGTGTGAATACATTGTTTGAATTAATTTTAGAATTTATTAGAATCAAGTCTTTTATGTAAAATAGTTAAGTGAATTTCACTATATTTTATGAATAAATTGTCTTTGCACTAAAATTTCTTAAAAGTAATCTATATATGTATTCTTATTCTTTATGCTCAATTAATGTATTTTCAGACTTCTCCCTGAAACACAAACCCATCCTTTTGACCCCCATATTCTTCTAGTTATGCTAGATAATTATGAATTATGTAATATTACAGTCTTACTTGAAGAGCAATGCAGATATATGTGATACAGATATATGCAGCTACCATCAAGAGACTGAAGTATATTATGAGCAATGAATGGTGCACAAGAAGGAGTGTAAATGGTGGGCAAAGATTCATCTGACCAGAGAAGGAAAGGGTAACGTATTTACTACCGTTATACTGCCTTGGTGCCCTTAGAATATTAAGAAAACTAAAGGATGGTTTCAGTATGTTGAGTAGATACTTTGTGGAAGATTGAGGAATCATCTGAATAAGAGACACAAAAAGGAAAGGAAGTCATTTAAATCTTTTCATGATTCATTTTTTCTTATTTGTAAAATGGAGATTAAAAATGCTGGCACTTGTATACTAGCTGGCTTTGGGGACAGCTAGGTAGCTCTGTGGATTCACTTAGGTCTGGATTTATCTTCCTGAATTCAGATTTAGGCTCAGATATTAACTTGCTGCGTGACTCTGGGTAATCTACTTACCCAGTCTCCTCATCTGTAAAATGAACTGGAGAAAGAGATGACAAACCATTCCAACATCTTTGCCAAGAGGACTCCAAAAGGAGTTTGGACATGAATGAAAACAGATAGCTTTTATATAGCACTTAAAAGTAAGTAAAACATAAGTTATAGGAATTACCAATACAAAATAAATTAGAAAATTACTTAGTCCAATTTCCTAATTTTATGCTTCAGTTTTCTAAATATTGGGCATATATTATTAACATTTATATAGTACTTTAAGATTCGCAGAACACTTTACAAAAATTATCTCACTTGATCTTTGCACCAACCCTTGGAGATAGGTATTATTATTCTCATCTTAAAGATGAGGGAATGGAAACTGGTTGTGATTTGCCTAGAATCACATATCTATCTAGTTAAAAGTCTGAGGCTGTATTTGAACTCAGGGTCTTCCTGCCTCCAGATCCAGTATCCTATCCATTGAGTCATCTAAGTGCTTCCATGAATTTATTTGATCTTAATAATCTATCTTTGAGGAAGGTGTTACAGATTTTAGAATCATTGTATAGACCAGGAACTTGTAGCACTAAGTGCTTAAGTAGTTTATTCATGATTTCACAATTAGTAAATATCAAATGGAGTTTTTCAACTCCAGTTTCTCTGGATTTTAAGACCAGATCTGTCTCTCTGCCATATCATGCTTCCCTAAATATACATATGTAAATATATATGTGTGTGTGTGTGTGTGTGTGTGTGTGTGTGTGTGTGTGTGTGTGTGTGTCCTTTGCAAAAGAGGTTCATTAATAACATACATACAAGAAGCAAATAGTGAACCATGAATTATAGTTTGTAGAATCATAGCATCTTGGCATTTGAAGGAACCTCAAGCATTGTCTATCCAAACCTTTATGTAATGTCAAGTTCTTGGCAATTTCAAAATAAGTTTGGGGTAAAATATAATTTTTTACGTCTTTCTACAATCTGACATTTTATTATGTATTCTCTAGAAATGGCCTGTGATTGATGGAACTGTTTTAAAAATGTAGCATCGTATACATAGGTAAACAAACTTAATTCATTGGAGAGCAAAGGGGGTGGGGAAGATGCTTGAGGGAACGGGATTTATTTTATAGAAATAATAAAACTTTGAATAATTGGTAGAAAAGGATTGTGCTTTAACCTCATATGGTGAATGGGCTTATTATTCCTACTCCAGCCTCAGATCTCTGATCCTGTGCTCTGGCCCTTCCGTCTGAAGCTGCTGCTCTCCCATTTGACTTTAAGCAATGTCTGCTTCTTCTGAGATAAAGCATCAGATTCATGTCTTGGACTTCTCTCCCTTTTGTTTCTATTCTGGAATAGGTGATGGAGTAGCTTAAGGTAAATCATTCTTCAAAACTAGCATGGAAAGATGCGGGACATAGGATCAAAGTTGGAAGGGACCTCAGTGGTCCTTCAGTCTAACTCAGTTTACATATGAGGAAAGTGAGTCACAGAGTGATTCAAGCATTTTGTCTAAGAATTCACAGGCAGCAATGGGCAAAGCTGGAAGAGAAGCAAAGATTGAGGTTTGAGTTTTAGTGGTGACTCAGGGCAGCTAAAGACAAAAAATGTCAAGGTCCCATGACCTCTGACTGCCAGGGTCCCATGACCTCTGACTGCCCAACTCCCATGACCTTTGTTATAGGGTTGCCTGAGCAAACAAGGAAGGGCTTAGAAGGTGTTGTTCAGGATATAGTTGTTGACATTGTGACACAGTTACACAGTCCATTGGTGTAGTCACTAACCAAGATGTCAAGTATAACCTAGGGATCTATACAATGCGTGGGAATGCATAGACTGAGGGAAACTTGCCTCAATAACCAGAATCCCTAAAAATGTACAACTTTGGCCAAAAGAGCTTGCCTTTGATTCCTTTGTCCTTTTTCCAAAACACATTTTTTTCACCATAAGATAATGGGTCAGTGTTCTTACTTATGTGCAGTGTTCTGAGAGGAGCAAAGCTAGTGTCCTTATAGAACATTAGTGCCAACTGCTGCCTTCTTACTCCACAAGTTGGTTGCCTTGCCTCCCAGATTGTGGAAACAAAGAGAATTCCAAGAGAAGGGGCTCCCTGAAGCCTCCAGCTATGCTAGTTCCCTAGGAGCAAAAACCATCCTCTTTCATCATCTGGCAGACTCAGAGTTCTGCTCTAAGATAGCATGATACAGTGGACAAATCATTAAATTAAAAATCAGAAGGCAAAGGTGTGGGTGACCCTGCCATCAACTTGCTATGGGACTTTGGGTGAATCATCCAATTTTTTGTAGTTCCTAATAAAGGGGCCAGATTAAGTCATTTTTTGGTTTCTTCCAATTCTCTAATAATAGTTGGCATTTTATATTTTTCTCTATTTCATATACAAAACTTTTCTCTATGACATATACAAAACACTTTTCTCGATGACATATACAAAACACTGTATCTCTCATCTTCATTTGATCTTAATAATAGCCCTCTGGGATAGGTAATGTTATACCCATTTAATGGTGGAAGAAATTGAGACCCAAGAAGGGTCTTTTCATTTCCATGTGGCTTTCACACAGATAACAAGTAGCACATTTGGGTCTTGAACTCAGGTCTCTGAGTATGAATCCTAGCTCTACCATAGCTGGCTCCCTTCTTGGATCCTTTGATTCTATGAATAGAAAAGAGAAGTTTACCATGGTGGCCATAAAAATGAGAATGGGGACCCAGCCTGAAGGATTTTTCAAAAACAATTAAGACATCTGGACTCCAACTAAGAGATGACAGAAAACATACAGAGTGGGATGGTTACAATTAGATTTCAGGGCACCCATCCTGTGTCTTGCCTCTCTATGTCCTCCCCACTGTTCTCCAGCCAGCTGGTTTATAAAATGCAGGCCCCAGCAGTGACGTGATGGCAGAAAAATCTTGTGGATTATTGAGGACTCTCAGGGAGTCAGACCCACTTTGAAAAAAATCTAGCCTTGTATTAATGGCAGATCTAGAGTAAAGACAGAAGATGATAAATCTGAGTTTAGAGAAGGAAGCTGAGATTAGTTCTCATTGTTCTTAAAATATATCAGGCTTAGAAGGAACCTTAGAAGTCATCTTGACCAATCTCTAATTTGACAGTTGGGGAAACCTTGACCCAGAGAATTGAAAGGATTTGCCCAAGATCACATAGATGACTGACTAAGGAACAAGGACTTTGCCCAAGGTCTCGGGACTTACAGTGTGGTACGCCATTTAGCGTGATCCAACCCAGCCCTCTTAGACCTTATAGCAAAATCTCAAGACCCCAAAGGAGAGAGAAAGGATGATGAAACACTCATTGTGTTTAATTCAGTTAATTCCACAAACATTCCTTCAAGTAATTTCCAGATGTGAAAGACCTTAAGGCACTGGGTTGACATTAGCCATTATTGTCACCATTCCCATTATCATCACCATCAGCATCATCAACAGACATGTCTGGACATTCCAGGATACCCTCTGTGACTTCTGTGTTGGGCAGAGAAAGAGTTAAAATAAGACAAGGTCTCCATCCATAAGGGGCTTCCCATTTATTTAAACTGTAAACTCTATGAGGGCAGGGACTAATTTTTATTTATCTTTCTCTCTTCCAGAATATCTATCCCTGCACATTCTTTGGAGGTAGTAGGAAGTTAATAAATGACTGTTGAATTGAGAGAAAGGTCATAGACATAAAAAGATAATTAACAATATAAGGCAAATGAGTTAATATATATGTAAAGCATTTTCCAGACCTTAAGGTGCTATATAAATGTGAGCTGTTATATTTCTATTATTATAATATTATGGCTTGGCAGGGTGGATATAGTTGTAGCCTCCTCAGGAAGGCCTGGGTTCAAATTTCTTCCCTGACACACAGTTTTTGTTTGACCTTGAACTTTAGCAAACCATTTAAACTCTCAATTTAATAGGGTGTGTTAAAACTATAAATCGCAGAGCAATTGCCAATTTTCATTAGTAGGGAGTTTTTGCACTGGGAGAACTCCTTATTTTTGAGAAATTGCAGATCCATTCCTAACCTGCCCATGTAAGAATAAGAGTGAGAACAGTAGGTTTGGAGCCAGAAGACCTAAGTTCAAATCTCAGTTCTGTCGTGACCCAAAGGCCATATCACTTAACCCCTCTGTGACTCAGTTCCCTCATTTGTAAAATGAGGGAATTGCATCTTTAATACTGCAGATGTATTCTTAGTGTTTACTGGGTAAGGTAGAGAAGTCATGGCAGGGATTCAGAGAAGGGAAGAACAGAATTATCCATTCTTCACTAGTTGGACAGTGGGACTGGATGGCCATCATGGTGGCCAGTGTTTCCCTCCAGCTCACTGCCTGTGGTTGAAGAACACTGAACTTAAACACCTTACTTAAACACCTTAAAGGAGTTGTGTATCAGAGAAAATGTACCTTTGTGTACACATGTGTGCATGTATGTGTGTAGGAGGGGGTGAGTGTGTAAGTGTGTGTGTAGGTGGGGGTGAGTGTGTGAGTATGTGAGTGTGTGTATGTGTTTGTGTGTGTGTGCGTGCAGAATATCTTTAGGCTCCAAAAGCAACTTGTAAAGGGCAAATTACTTAGAAAAAAGCTTTTGAGATACCAAAAATTAATTTTTTCTTTAAAATCTAATAATGCTATCAAGTTCAAATGAACAGAAATTTTTTTCTAAAATAGTCTCTTTTCCCCCTTTCTTAGACTCCTTCCTGGTTAGTTATTTATGTTTATTAAATATTGATTGATTTTAGAAGTGTCTGCTTCCTATTTCCCATCTTCAGTACAGCATCATATCTCTGAAACTGTAATATGCCTTAAACACACATGCTTCCCTCTTCTTATTGTTTTGTTTCCACTTGCCCTTTTTAATTTCCAGAATCCCTCATCTTTTTCACTTAACTTCCTTATAACCAAGTGCTTTAGAATGGAGGAATCCAGGTATTTTCTTCTTAGAGTCAGATGGAAAGAGAAGCCATGTTCACCCTTGTCTGGAAGATAAAGTTCCTCAGTGGAACATACTCTAAAATGGCACATGCATTTATTCCTCCTACATTCCATCAAGAAAATTACTGTTTGGGACAAAGCCCTCTGCCTTCTGGCAAGTCTGTCATTGTTTAGGAAGAATAAACAGAGCTGCTGGGTGGGAGGCCCAAGCACCTTGCTCCTCCCACCCTGTGCAAGAAAGCTTAAAAGGTTTTCAATTGTTCTTTCTCTTACTTTAAAAATTTTTTGTTTCCCACTCTCCTTCCATGTACCTATACTTTTATCTCCATCTATCCTATTTCTATTTATCTGTCCTTATCTATCTCTCTATCCAAATGTCTATCTTATTTATTGATCTGTGTTTATTTTATCTATCATCTATCTGTCTGTCTGTCTGTCTTCTCTTTGGAAAAGAGCCCAATAACCACACCTTATTTGTTGATATTCAAATAATTTCTGAAATTGATGAACTTAAATGTGAATCTGTCAAATGTGAAAAGAAGTGCTTAAGGAGAATGGGGAAAGCTAGGAGGGAGGGAACTAGTTCCTATTCAAATTAAAATGGTCCTTATTCATTTTTTTAGTTCTTATTGATCTTTACCTCTCCCTTTCTGTCTTCTCTTTTCATAACAGTGAAAAGAGGTATATAATTTTGGAATTGGTTTCAAGTCTTACCTTTCAACATTTAATGACTGGTGGCCAAAGACAAGTGATATAAGCTGTAGGCCATTCTCTGAGAATTTTAATATACAAATAAGTCATTGATCTGCACCAATAGAGTATGTTTCCACACTGGGAATACCCCATACTGGTGAAAACCTATTTCTGTAATAGCACTGATTTTTTCATGGAAAGAAGGATCCCAAAAATTCCTTCCTGAGTACTTAGCATCTACTCACTAAAATGCTCTCTTTCCAGAATCTACTGTCCTGGCTTTCTTATGAGTTATCCCTTTATCCCAACCTGCATCCTGGAGCAATATTTTTTGTTAACTCACTTTTCTTTCCAATCTGATGATGCTTGCTTTTGTTTTCTTTTGCCTTTCCATCTTTTGCTCTCTGTAATAACTTTCCCTCCCTCGGTTAATAAAAGTAACACCATAGTGAATTTATAATTGTACTTTTTATACTTCCTACAAGGTGTGTAATTTGTACTCATCACGTGTCAGGTGATGTCATCTTGATGAGGTAAAGGTAACAGCCATGGCTAGATTCTGCACCTGGATGCTTGATTTGTGTCCCTGGCCCCGGATCCCAGGTCAGAGAAAATGTCATCTCTGGAACAGACCTCAGGGATCATCTTGACTAGCCCATCCGTGTTAGAGAAGATAAAACAGAGGGTCAGAAGAGTTAAGCATCTTGCCCAGGTTCACACAAGTAGCATATGTGACTTTGAACTCGGGTCCTCTGCCTAAAAATCTCGCAGTCTTTCTGCCTTTCTGCTGTGTCTTGCTGTCATTATTTCCCCTACACTGCCTCAGTCACTTTTATTTCCACCACCCCTCACTGCATCTGCTCATATCACTGAATTTTATTCCCAGCCATTGTGACTCCCCTAAATATTTGAATGCATTGAGAGAATTGAAATGAGTATCCTCAATGAAATAACTTGGGGCACGTCGATGTCTGCACAGGGAATATTCTTTGTGTTTGAAACAAAATTCCACTTGTTACAGTCAATGAAGTCAATGGTTCAGTTAATAAGGCCCCTAATGGTACAATTCAGCTCAGCACCAATGATGGATACGATTAAAATTGGGGACTAGATATAATGATAGTAAAAATCAGTGCTATTCTGAAGACCTTCAGACTAGGAATTTGGTGGATGAGGTAAAACCTCTGAAAGCATTTGGCCTTATGAGCTTGCATCCCCAAACTCCTGACTCTCCTATAATTTTTTTCTATCTAACTTGCAACTTTTGAGCTTTTGCCATTGGTCATTTGCTTTTGCATTTGTGCATAGGTGCATCAGTGGGTTTGCTCATATGTAAATAAATGGCCCATGTGGACTGCTGGGATTGGGAAGGCCTTCAGTTTATCTTTAGTCAAGGGGGGAAAAGAACCTTAATCTTTCTCTTTCTGACAAAGAGAGAGAGAGAGAGAGAGAGAGAGAGAGAGAGAGAGAGAGAGAGAGAGAGAGAATTTCTTCAAGAATGGCACTCCTCCACAGAATGTTGGCATTTTCTCCCTGGTTTTATTCTGCTGAGAGAGACTCACTGTGGTACAGGACCCTGATGTAGGCCAAGTGGAAACACACCAAAGTGATTTAATAGAAAAAGGTAATTCCTATTCAAACTGGATGGTCCCTTATTCATTTCCTCGGATTATCATCAAATTTATGTCACCAGCAAAAGAGCTTTATTGAGTTTCACAGAGATATTCCTTTTGCTTTCATTGTCATTAGTTGGCACACTGACATTTTCATATGTGTCTCAGCTAATGCCTCAAAATTACTCCATCTACAAATGTAACAATTGAACAGATAATTTTAATAAGATTCAGCTTGACTTCAGACTGCACTCCTTCCTTTCTTTATAGAATGCAAATTGTAACCTGTTTTTAAAGGCGTGCAATGCAGTGAACTTTAATGGGATTTGACAACATCATATTAAGCACAACAAGTACGCATAATGTACCGAAAAATTGGACGTGAAATTGGAAACATAGCTGAGAACAAAGTAAATTTACATGGTTTGGTAGTTTGAATGTCTGATATCATATTCTCTCATGCAAGCTCCATAAAAAGCAAAGGATTTAACAATGGATATCAGCAGAAAGTGCTTTTAAAGTTAAAACTGATGGATGGCTTGTCAAAAAAAATAATTGCATTGGTTGGAAAGTCGGGATGCGTGCTGAGGGGGAGAGAACAGGATATACAGAGAGGATGATGGGAAGTGACAGTGGTCTGTCAAGAAGGACTGGCTGCCCAGAGAAGTGTGAAGCCAGAGCTATAAGGTGGCAGAGTAGAACAGGCTGTCAGAGCGGGAAAGTGGCTTTAATACCCTGAAAAGCAAAGAAATCCGCCTGTCAGCTTTGCTCAGCCGTGCTGAAAGAGGAAGAGAACATGGCATAAAGTTAGAGACATTAAACGGGGTGGGGGCCTGGAAAGCACGGCAGAGTGGGAAGGGGAGGAAGGCTTTGTGTATGTGGGTATGGGGAAAGGGTGGGGAGGGGACAGTCAGGGGGTCTTCTTTCCCAAAGACTGGTGCGTGGGACTTTCTACATTGGAAGGATGTGATTATTTAAGAGAAAATCCTCAATGTGTGGCAATGACCATCCGCCACTATGGCTGAATGTTTGCTTCAGAGCCTATCTGAGGATGGATAGCACGGGATTTTTCTGGCATATTTAAATTGATAGCTCCATCCCATGAACTTTTTTTCCCATAGGGCTGTGCTTTTCTCTCTCCACACCCCCCTTCCATGAAGTCATCTTAGGTGGGGCTTATCAGCTGCCAAAGTGCTCTCTTTTTAGATTGGGTAACAGAATTATTATTAAAATGTAATCATCAGTTGATTTTTGCCATAAATATTTTTTGCTCTATCAGCATTGAGGTTTTTTTTTAAAACATAATTTATTATTCTTTCTTAATATACTCATGGCAGCAGGGTTAATATGGTCATCCTGCAGGGATCTGGTTCGTAATGAACATTTTTATATCAGGCCTTGTTGAAAGTGCCTCCCAAATGCACAGCCTCTCATTATGATTTAATTGCCCCAATAGCCCAGAACTGTCTCTATCTGGGAGAAGTTGCATTGGGTGATTTATTGTGTTTAAAAGAAAAAAAAATCCTTAGTGCATCTTTCTTAGAAAAGGGAAGAAGTATGGATGTCATATGTCAGTCCTGTTTCTGGCGCCTGCTGTTAGACACATCAACTTAAAATTATGAATTTGAATTTTGATGGGGGAGAGAGTTATTTAGCTTCCAAGGAAATAACTCGAAGATAATTGTGTACTTGTGTATGTGTGGGGGGGATATGTGTGTGCACACAGGGACATGTATTGGCATCTATAGGTAGTCATTTATTTCTACATGTCAGACTCCTTAATTAGGATATCTTTCTGGGAGGGGTTTCATGACAATTAAAATCATTAAACTACCTGCATATACCCAGATACCGGTCATCTAGGGAAGGAATCTCTGTGTCCTGAAGTGATCCCTGCCTGGTACCTAGCTTGAGCTGGACCAGTGTCAGGATAGAGAGGATCTTGAAACACGTTGAGAAAAGAATTTGAGACTAGAGGGTACATGAAAGATCTACTAGTGAATCCCACCTTACCCCACTCCCCCATTTTACAAAGGAGAAAACTTAAATCCAGGGAGAAGAAAAAAAATTCCTCAAGCTCTCAGATTAGTTAATGGCAGATAGAGTTCCATTGTGCCCCGGTAGCTCCAGTGTCACACTTCCCTATAGCATGGAGAAAAATAAGCAGTTAGTATGTTCTAGGCACTCACTGTGCTGAGCATTTTATGAATATTATCTCATTCTGAGGAAAATTACTTAACCTCTTTTTCTCTCAGTTCTATTATCTGTAAAATGGGAATAATAGGAGCACTTACTTCCCAGGCTCAAATGAGATAATGCATAAGAAAGTGCAGTATCAATTATTATTATAATGATTATCTCATGATAGTCTCATTTAATTTTGCAGGGAGGAGAGGATTCAAATAGAAATAATTTTTTGGCTCTTATTTTTCTGAGTTGTTTTACCATTGTATTCAATTCTCCTGTCAGGTCTGTAGGATACACGTGGCAAGAGTTAATAATTCCAATTTGGCAAAGGAGGAGAATGAGGCATTAGGCCTCCCAAGCCAAAATTTCCCTCTCTCTTTTGAGAAATGTTAAACCACTTGCATAGGCAATTCACACTGCACATAAAATATCCTGCTAAGTGTTCTGGTAATTTTGTGGGTAAATCATCAGTCAGTCAATAATACTTTTTTTACTAATCACTTATAATGTGCCCATTCTGAGATGAACACCAAGAATCCAAATACTAGCAAAAAGAGGGGTGTCCCTACCCTTAAGGCACTTACATTCTAAAAGTGTAAAATAAGACATCAAAGGAAGGGCCAGGTGAGAATGAGGTCGAACAGTCTGTATTATAGTTTGCTGAGAAATGAAAGGATGGCTAGACTGTGTGAATTCCTTAAATGTTCCCTATGGTTTTCTTGGGCCAGTCAGGTGGGAATATGAAAAGAATTCTGGGATGGAAGTCAGAAAAATTCATCTTTATGTGGACAAATCTGGCCTCTGATCCTAATTGTGTGACCCTGGGCAAGTCACTTAACCCTGTTACCTCAGTTTCCTCATCTGTAAAATAAATGGGAGAAGAAAATGGCAAATCACTCTAATATCTCTACCAACAAAACCCGAAATGGGGTCGCAGAGAGTTGGACAGGACTGTTCCACAAGGGTTTTGTTATCCCTCTTCAGCAATTCACCACTATTAAATATCTCTTCAACACTTGGCACGCTGAGATAAAAGCAAAATAATGAAAATGCCTTCTATGAGTTTGCATTCTCCTGAGGATCTTGTGGATTGAAGGAAATACAACTTCATATAGAGAGTGAAGGGATGAAGTTGAGATAAGATGGCATTTTCTCCAAGAACACTGAACTTCAGGGATCGCGGAGGAATGGTCACCTTCTTTTTTCATCCTAGTGCTTTGCACTTAATTAGGGCTTAAAAAGTGGTTTTTGAGTAAACAGGAAGTAAACAATTAGCAGTACAATATGTGATTGTATCACAGGTCTCATTCAGAAATATATTGAAGATGCATAAATGAGGCTTTAGCTCTGGGTGCTAACATCTTGGTGGAGGAGAGAGCACTTTTCTTCTCGAAGGATCATTGTTGCTATACCTCGTGTCTCCATCCCCTGGCAACAAGCTATACCAAGCATCATGTCACCTGTCACCTCCCTCTGGGGATGTTCCAAACTCTGTCTAATGCTCTTGCCCATGCTGGAGTCAGTATCAGTGCTGCCCCTTTCCCAAACCCCAAATGAATGTGCCCTAAGATATTGTGGGTATAGCTTGTTGAAGCTCTGTTCCCACTATTTCCACTCTTCTTCCTCTTGCCCTCCATCCCTTCTCCCTGGCCGGCTCTGACTTTTTCTCTTTCCCTGTCCCTCTGTCCTATCTGTCTGTCAGTCTGTCACACACACACACACACACACACACACACACACACACACACACTTTCTTAGTGGAGGTCCCTGCCTGACTGTTGATGGACAAAGATTGCAATTTTGCATTGTCCTGCTTCCTCTTGATCTTTATAGAGGCACTTACTTTAAGATTACAGTGGCATGGTACTGTGCTTAAGCACCTGCTAATGTTTTCATTAGAGATCTCTATTTTCATAGGCTTGTAACTTTGCTGTAAACAGGCAGTGGCTTTTAACTCAGCATGTAGTTTCCCTGCTCTAGCCGTCTCTAGCCAAGTCCCACCCTCAGGAAAACAAATTGGGCCTTCCTGGAGCAGAAAAATAGTAAAACAAAACAAAACACCCCCACAAAAAACATAAAAATCCCTTCTCAGATTTGCTTAAATATCATTTCCCTAGGTCTTTATACAATCCTTTGGACTAAGGGAAATGCAGGAATTCAAAAGCAACCATCAATGCCTCAGTTATGAGACTTCAGGTCAGTTGGATAGAAGAAGGGGGGTCACCTAAACAAGAGTCATTTCTGAAAGAATAAGCACTAATGCTGCATCTGCCAATTTCTCTCTTTCTCTCTCTCCCTCTCCTTCTCCCTCTCTCCACCTTTCTCTGTTTTTCCTTCTTTCAATCCATCTCTCTGTTTCTGTCTCTCTCTGTGTCTCTGTCTCCCTCCCCCCTCTTTCCTTTTCCTTCTCCCTCTCTCCCCCTTTCTCTGTCTTTCCATCTTTCAGTCTCTCCATCTCTCTCTCTGTCTCCCATCTTTCTGTTTCTCTCTCTCTCTCTCTATGTCTCTGTCTTCCCCCCTTTCTCTTTCTCTTTCTCTTTGTATCTCCCCATCCCTAACCCCACATCAATGTGTTATTTCCTGTTGGTTTGTGATCTTAAGGTAACCAATAAGAAAATTCAATGAATCTCCCTTCTTCTCCTCTTCCCATTTATTGGTTCCAGAGACATCACTCCCATTTGCTTGCATTTTAAACATAGTCATTCTGTTCAATTCAAGTCAGAAGCCATTTATTAAGAGAGTGCTATATGCTGGGCCAGGCAGGTTTGCCTTGGAGATAGAGCTGGCTTGTCAAGAAGACTTGTATTCAAGCTTATCCTAAGACACAAACTAACTGGATGCTCTGAGCAAGTCATTTTGTCCCTAGGCCCAGGTAATTTTCTAAGACTCAGTGGCAGAGATGTTACTTATTTGCTGCAGTGGAGGAAGTTTCCTATATCTATGACACTGCAACTCTTTATTGTTCCTTTGCTCCAACACCATCATGAGCTAGACTTGGTATACAAAGACAAAACAAACAAACAGACCTTGTCTTTTAAGGAATTTATATTCAGACTAAACAGAGTGAATCTCCTTCCAACTCTGTGACTCTATGGCTCAACATAGGTAATGGATCAGAAATCATTCATTTATTTATTCAATAAATAGTTATTAAGCTCCAACTATGCACAAATAGTGCTAAGCCATTATACCAAACCCCAAGAATTATGGATTTGAGAGGTTGTGTAGGGATATGGGGGTAGAATGGGAGGGATCTGAATGCTTGATGGAAGATGAGATAGTTCACCTGCTTTGGGCTATTGGGAGAAGAAGAATCTTGCAGATTTCTTGCTCACTAGCCAGGGATCCTTGTAGCTTTTGAGGATGGAATGGATTTATATTTCTGGAGGGAAGGGGATCAGATAATATATAATTTGGGGGAATTTTTGTAGATAAAGTTTCCTGGTTATGATTTGTGAATAGGACTGGGAGTGGGATCATAGGGGGATGGATGGAGATAACTGGGGGGTTTCTTTTGGCTTCTTTTTTTATATATCTCAAGAAGATTGCTGTAGTTATCTGGGAGTCTATTGCTTGGGCAAAAGTGGGGTTGCTTGATACAATTTAAAAGGCCGGCAGCAGCATTTTATCCTTTCTACAAGAAAATAACCCCTTACTCCAGTGAAGCTAAAAATAAAAATTCTACTACGTTTGGCAACCACACTTCTTCCTTTATTACCTCAGCAGTATCTGAATAAAATGTCTTATTAAGCAAGATATAAGGGCAATGAAAAGGAGAGTAAGTCAAATTAGTTGACATCTAAAGCTTGGTGTATCATAGAGAGTGAGGGTAGTTACTGTTTAGTAAAATGGATTTAATGCTTAATATAAATGCTGATATTTAGATGGCTGTATTTTGGCAACTTGAGGAGGTGGCGGTACTTTGGCAGCAGCTTGGCTCCCTCCATAGCTCTGGGCTGTCTGTGCGTTCCATTTGCAGTAAGGTTAAGTCTCACGGACTCCATGGAAGAGTGCTGGGTGGACAAAGTCATTTGTGATGGCCTTTTGTCCATAGTAATGTTAGTGAGGTAAGGCAAGGTCCAAGGTGAAAGTAAAGTGGGAATGGAATAAGGAGTGTTATTCTATCCTTAGAATCAGAAGCTCTGCATTAAGAGGGGTTTTAGGGACCACCTAGTTCAGCTCTTTACCTGAAGCTGTGTTAGTCTCTATTCCTAGGGAAAGGTCATCTATTCTTGGTTTGAAAGCCTGCACTAATAAGGAACTCATCTCCAGAAGTGGCTCAGTCCATGTTTGGAAAGTTTGAATTGTTGGGAAATGATTTCTTATATGAAATTTGTGTCCTCTAATTATTTTTCCTTGTTTTCCTTTCTAGGGCCGGGGTGGGGAACCTTTCTTCTCCTAAGGGACATTTGGATGTTTATAACATCATTCAAGGGCAATACAAACTTATCAACTTATAGAACACAAGCAACGGGAGTTTGTCCCTAGCTTTCAGCTCATCATTGCCTAGGGTTGCCTTAGGAAATGATTTCAAGGGTTGAATATGGCCTCTGGACCAGGTGATGCCCACTTCTGCTCTAGGACCACAAAATCCTCTAAATATTGACTATTATATTCCCCATACTAGACTTCCCCAAGTGAAATGTCCCCATTCATGGTTAATAGATTCATAAAATTTAGGCCTGGAAGAAAAGATAGAATTCATTTCTTCTAACCCCTTCATTTTTCAAATGAAGTAACTGAGTGAGAAACAAGTAGGTGCTGACTCTTATGCAGCAAATTGCAGAACCAGAATTTGCCTTCATCTCCTCTGATTTCAAATTTAATGCTCTTTCTACAGTTAGGCTCTTTCAGTTAATTCTCATATGGTCTGGTTTTGGTTTCTGTCACCATCTTTGTCTACCCTTTTCCAGCTAAGCTTTGGGTCCTTCTTAAATGGCTTTTTCCAATAAGGGGACCAGAAACGAATATTGAATTTCAGAGATAGATTGGCTAGGGCAATTTGTTATTGTCATCTCCCTTTTTATGAATGGGACATCTCTCTTAAGTCTTTTGCTATTGTTATTTCTTTCCTGATTAAAGATATAAAGATAAAATATATAAAGCACTGTGTGAAATTTATAAGAATACAAGTTATTCCACAATTGATAAATGGTCAAAGGATATGGGAAAAAATACAATTTTCAGATTATGAAATTAAGGCCAATTATAGTCATATGAAAAATTATCTAGATTACTATTGATTAGAGAATGCAAATTAAAACAACTTTGAAGTACCACCTCACACCTCTCAAAATGGTTGGATGACAGGAAAAGATAATAACAAATGTTGGAGGGGATGTGGGAAAACTGGGACACTGATGCATTTTTGGTAGAGTTTGAAATGACTCAACCATTCTGGAGAGCAATTTGGAATTATGCCCAAAGGACTATCAAACTGTGTATACCTTTTGACCTAGCAGTGCCATTACTGGGTCTGTATCCCAAGGAAATCATGAAGGAGGGAAAAGAACCCATGTGTGTAAAAATGTTTGTAGGGGCTTTTTTGAGGTGGCAAAGAATTGGAAAATTAGTAGATTCCCATCCATTGAGGAATGGGTGAACAAGCTGTGGTATATGAAAGTAGTGGAATAATATTGTTCTATAAAAATGAAGATCAGGCTGAATTTAGAAAGGCCTGGAAAAATTTACAGGAACTGCTGGGTGAAACAAGCAGAACCAGGAATACATTGTGCACAATAATAGCAAGAATGTGTGAAGATCATCTGTGAAAGACTTGGTTCTTCTCAGTGGTTCAGTTATCCAAGGCAATCCCAATAAACTTTAGATAGAAAACACCATCTACATCCAGAAAGAGAACTATGGTGTTTGGATGTAAATCAACACGGTCTGTTTGCTTTTTCTGTTTATTTTCTTTCACTCATGGTTTTTTCCCTTTTGTTCTGATTTTTCTCTCCCAACATAATTTATAAAGAAATGTGTATTTAAAAGTTAATAAAATATATAACCAGGAAAAATAAAACAATTAAAAATAATGAATAAAGAAAGAATTCTAAGAGTGGCACATCATTGGTAAGGTGGAACATATCTAGGAAAAGACAATGGAAAGGGAGCTAATGTGGACATAACTGTGAGTACAATTCAGACATGGGAGTTTCTACATTATTATGGAGACATGTGCATATGTGTTTACAAAATGTGTGTGTCGTATGCGTCTGGAGGCTATTTGAGAGTGCGTGTAAAGAGAAATGTTTCCTTGGGTTTCTTTACTAGCACTAGGGCAGACCTATGGATATGTCAGTAAATTACCCCTCCACTTGTTAAGAAAAATCAGGAGTGGTTTATGATTGGGTCTGCCATCACCCTTTTCTCCTTCCCTTTCAAGCTACAGAAGTTAAGGCCAGATGTGAAATAAGCATGGGTATTCATCAGGTTTGCTCTTTTGCCTGTCCCCCAAATGTATGTGTGGAGAGAGGTATCAGAATAACATAAAAGCAAGGAACATCTGGAAGGCATTCCAGATTCCTGATAGCTCTGTTAATGGACAACATCTTGGGGAACTTGCCAGCTCTGAATCATTTTGGTCAGCCCCCTGGTCAACTTAATTATCTTGGGCCAGTTCATCAAATATTATGGGCCTCGGTTTCCTGATTTGTACAAAATTGGCATTTGAAGGTTATGGGGAAAGTGGAAAATATTACCTTTATCTTTAAGAAGATGACACAAGATGATAGAATTATAGCTGATTCAAAATCTGATTATTATCAGATAGGCAATGTGGGATAGTGGAAAGAACATTCAATTTGGATGTAAGCCTTGGCTCTGTCATTTATTATCTCTGTGACTTTGGGCAAAACAGTTAAGCACTCTGAGTCTTGGTTTTTATATCTGTAAAATGGAAATAAGACTCATCTTGCCTGATTGTGAAGGCTGAATGAGATCATTTATGCAAGGCACATTAAAATATTAAGGCATCACATCAAAACAATTATTCTGATAGATTTTAAACTCCATGGTGACAGGTATCAGGCCTTAATTATGCTTGAACCTTCTCTACTACTTAACATAATACTTTGCACAAAGCAGGTTCCTAAGAAATGGTTGTCTTTGAATGAGTGAATGAATTCTTGCTCATTGCTTGGAAGGTACCAATGCCAGCTCATTTTCTCAGTCTGTTGACCATGTGAACATCTGTTGATTTTCCAGAGCTCTTTTTTAGCTGATGGTGAAAAATAGTTTTTCCCCCAAGGAATGAAGCACACCTGGGAATTCTGTTCCTTTGGTATTCTTGTAATTAGAGAAGAAACATCTTGAGTATAGTTGACTACTCTCAATGATCCTGGATGGGAAGGCTGAGGGTACACAATGAAGGAGAACACTCCAGCCTTCAAAGAAGTGATTTCTTACAGCTACAGAAAGACAGCTTATCTGGGGACTTCCAATCCCCAAAAGTATCATTTTGCTCCTAAATTTCTTTGGGAAATTTCTTCTTCCCATGCAATGAGGAGTGATGTCTTGCCACTTGATGGCTAAGCAACTTTGATAGTCTTCAGGAGAATACAGATTAGAACTTGAAGCTTATGAGAAAACTATAGATTCATATACTAACTTAAGTAGCATAGAGTTTTCCATAGTTTGGTCCGGAAGGGTGAGGGAGAGGGTCAGCTTCCTTCCTCTCGCTGAGCTCTGGGAGTTTTTCTATAGCATGAACTCAATCGTTTGGGTGCCCTGGCTAAGCAATCACCTGGGAAAGTTCAGATGTGGGTATAATGCATCGGGATGAGTTTGCCTTCCCTTTTTTCTGTTTCTGCCCCAGTGGCTTCTGTGGATGAAGTTTTTGGAATGAAGTTTACCAGCCCCGAACTTTATCCGGCTTAGCCCTCGTCAAACAGGTCATGAGAACTGCCTCCATCACCTTGTCTACTGAACACTCAAGATGAGCAGAGACTCCCAGAACACAAGGTGAAAGATGGGGCCTCCTGTTCTCAGTCCAGTTTCTCCCCTGGTTTTCCTCCCACTCTCCTTCTCTCATTAGCTCCTCACACCATAACCAATTCTCTTTACCCTCTCCCCGGCTTACCCCATCTCCTGTCAGCTTTTGCTGTGTTCTCCCCCTTTGCACCCTCCCTCCCATCCCCCATTGACTCCTTTCAACCAATGAGAGCCCTGATGACGAGAAGGGCAGGAGTGAAAAATTTAAAACTCCCCAAGATGGATGGTGAAAACACCATGCATAAATAAATTACAGCAAAAACCCCAGATGAACAATGATTGTGTGGTTGAAGACCTGGCTGAATAAGTGTGTCAGGTACTGATTGGAAGGATGATAAATGGAATGGCCTAACAAAGGATTGACTTCTCGAGGAGACAGGCCCTTTTTAATGGATGGAAAGGGAGGAAGCTTCATTTGGAAGGGAAAGGCTGTTTGCAGTGCAGATATGACAAAGGGGAAGTCGACAACCATTGATTTACGTTTGGGAATGACAGTTGAAAAATTCAGCAATAATCATGACAAATGAGAAGAGATGCCGTCAGACGAAAAAATGCCAATACGTGAATTCTGAAAAGAAATGCCAAGGTCACAGAGAGAGGTTCCCAAACTTCTGGTTTTGACAACCTTAATGGAAATATTAGAAACAATGTGGGGATGAGTTAAAAAGGGAAGGTTTGGCAAGAAGGCTTGCAGGTGATGTTAATTAGTGTCTTTCTTTTTCTTTTCTTTTTTTTTTTTTTTAAGAAGGGGTGGTGGGAAGTCCTTCCTAAGCCAGGGTTGAGGGGGACATGTCCACTAGCAGCCATGATGAGTCCCTTTGCTGTCTCTCCTGTCCTCCTCATGGAGGCTCTGAAATGAAGCAAATTATTTTAATGTCAGCGTTGACGGGAGGAAATGGAAATGTGGGCTGGATGAGCTCCCAGCGCCTGACAGAGGGACTCAAATCGCAGGATTTGCACTGGTCTGTGAACTGTCACGTGAATGTTTTTTTTTTTTTTTCCTCCCTATTTTATTTATTTATTTTCATGAGAAAAGACTGATTCAAAGTGAGCTCACTCAGAGACTTGGGTCGCCTTCTTCATCCGATTTGGACAATAAGTCACCTGTGTTTTGATGAATGCCTCCTTCTCTTACTTACTGCATTCATTTATAAGGGTCCCTGCTGTGGTGGGTGATTCTTTCTGTCAATTAACAGATGTGTGACCCAGAAATTTACAGCATTCGATGTACATTTAAAAATGTACTCACACACAGAGTGTGTGTTATATGTATATGTGTGTGTATGGAGAGGGAAAGGTTGCACTTCATGGGGAATCAGGCGACAAGGATCCTACCTCTGACTCAGTCTCCAATTTGCTTTATGATTTTGGTTGGACAAGGCTCTTTCATGCTCTAGTCCAAGTTTACTCATTTAAACTGCCTGGGGCTGGGGTACATGATGAACCTCATGGATCTCTTTAATCATTTAGAACCTCCTTTTTACAATAATGTTTATTAAAAATAAAATTTGCTTTATGATTTTGGTTGGACAAGGCTCTTTCACGCTCTAGTCCCAGTTTGCTCATTTGTAAACTGCCAGGGACTACATGATAAACTTCATGGACCTCTTTGACTGTCTAGAACCTCCTTTTTACAATAATGATTTTAAATACTTAAAAGTAAATTTCAAAGGATTATCAAGGAATTCAGAATATTGAAATATAGCTGTTGAATATTAAAAACGCAAACAAACCAAGTTCATGTACCCCAGGTTGAAAACCACTGGAGTAGACAACCTTGGAAGCTGATATTCCATGATTCTGTATACATGGGCTCGTGTGTGTGTGTGTGTGTGTGTGTGTGTGTGTGTGTGTATACGCATCTTACACTTGCTCAACTTTACCTTTTAGTCATTTCTGTAGCATTGAGCAGTGCAATCCAGTCTTTATTTGGGCCTGGGGAATCATTCAAGTATTATTAATGAACCAAGCCCTCATTAAAAATATGCATTTTGCCCTGAGCAAATGAGGGCAGTCCAAAATCATTATTCTATTTGTGCTTTCAAAATGCCATTCATTGGTAGAGGGGAACCATTCCCTCTGTCCCCACAAACAACAAGCCAACAGGGCAGAAAGGGGTCCCCAGCAGCAGGTAAGACTGGAATCATGATTTAATTCTTGTCAAACAAATAGAAAAGCAATAAATAATTTGTAAAATCACCCTATTTTATTTATGTGATATTAAGTGCTAGGAAAGGACTCGGTGAATGTATCTTAATTTGCAAATATTCCACTCTAAATGAAAAATGATTTCATTTTAAGCCAACAAACTCCCTTTAGATAAGGCTGTAAGAGAAGTTATCTAATTAAAAAGAATGATCAGCTTTGCACCTGCTTATTACTAGAGTCCTTCTTCCCGACTGAGTGAGCCTGGGTACTCGATCCCAAAAGGGTTAACCCCTTTTGTCCCATCTCCTCACCCCTCACCCAGCTGGCCTTCCCCTGTTTCTTTTGGACTTGGCAGGACATAGGAAGGTTTCAAATAGAACAGATGACATATTTAAAAGCAACCTCCCATCACCTTTCTTCATCCTAACTCCCCTTCCCCCCCAAAAAAAAAACCAACAACATGTATGTGCTGTATTACAGGCCAAATGTTATCTTAGTTCCATCCGCTAAGACACCTTTTAAACTTCAGAAGGGGAGTTGAGGAGGGGGGAGAGAGATAGAGAAAGGGCAGGTTATAAATGAGTTGGATCTGTTATTTGAGATAATCTTGGATCTATAATGGTTTCTCACGACTTCCCTTCCACCTGGGGCTGCACACCCAGCATATAAGGAAAGTAGCCTCTTTAGATTAAACAATTTCTAATCAGCTTTATCACTCATATCTGAATTTATCTTATTTGAGGAAAATGCCAATATATTAGCAGGCATGTATGATACACAAGGTGACCCTAGCAACTTAATGACATAATACATTATCCTTAATGAAGTCAATATCTTGTCTTTTAGCTGTCTGTCTATTGGGGCGATTAATTGCAGTGTCATTAAAGTTAGCTCTCTTTTCATTTGAGCTTGACAAGTCGCATAAAACTAATGTTCTTAGTTATCAGCCACTGGAATAGGATGGAGGATGGAGGAAATTGTAGGACAAATAAGGGGGTACTGCTACAGCTAACTTGGAGGACTTTTTCCAATGACTGTTTCCTTCCGAAGGTTCCTTCCAACCAGGACGCCGGGATGAGCTGGAATTTAAGGCAACAGTAGATTGAACAAGGAAAGGAGAGGGCGGGAGGCCGAGAGGAAAGGGAAAGATGGCGGAAAATTACCTTTGAATTAGGGGATTCTGGGCAGTTTGGAGAACAGAAATTTTCTTTTCACAAAGGACACCACCCTTCTTCGGGTGCATACGTACACATGCGCACACCCACCCACACACCCACTCCCCCCTCATTCATCTTCCCAGTCAATGTAAATGAGATTATAGACCATATATCGGTATAATAAATAAAACTCCCCGATACATTTTCATCCAAATGCAAAGTTTCCTTCATTTAATGGGCTTGCAGGATGACAGCAGATAGAGGAAGATATGTGTTTGTGCCTGAAACATACTTTGCAAATGGTTCTAATAACCAGCCTCTCGTCGGTGGCAGCCGGAAAGCTCCCAAGTGCAGGAGGGAGCAGGCCGGCACTAATTGTGGAGCCCAGCATCACTCCCTGCCTTCCCCCTACCTCAGCAACTACAAGACAGGATGGCTGTAATTTACAGTGTGTTATCTTTGTCTATAGCGGCAAGATGATATGAAGTAAATCAAGGTACGAGTAATGAAAGACTGAGAATTTATTCCTTGGAGCACACTTTAAAGTGTAGTATCTGTTATAGTGGCAGTGCCTGAAGACCCTGAAATGAGACTTGGATGAAGGGCAATAAAGAAGCATAGAGGCTCATGTTAATGTTGTTTGTCTGAGGTTAGTAATTGGGTTCCACTGATGAGTTGTGTGAAGACAAAGTGAGAATCCGAGCTGGTATTGTAAATCTTACATTGTTGGAACAAGAAGCAATCCTAACAAATATTGATCCTCCCTGTGCCCAGAGGCGAGGGAGAAAGCCGCATGCTGCTGAGCACAGTGTTGTTTCAATAGCACCAATTACCTCCGCAAAGCCCGCGCTCTGCATGAAATCCCAGTGCGCCCACAAATGGTGAATTATCCATGATTAGGCCTTTTGGAGGTGTCCTGGAACCCCGCCCCCCCAAATCATGCTGCCTTAGCCTTTCGGCCCATTTACCCTCTGGCTCCTCCAAAACCCGCTTCATAGACGGAGATCTTTGTGGTTATTAGAGGGCTCCTGTCCAGAACAGGTAAATGGATATTATCATCTACCTTTAAAAAACAGAAGGCGTCTGTGTCTGGAGAGTGGAGAGGTCAGCCAGAAAGAACAAATAAAGGCTTAAGAATAAAAAGCAACATCCAAGATTGGGCTGGATGCCCACAAATTGATATTCGAAATTGGGGTAAGGGTAATATGGTAGAAAAGGCATTGTGTCTAGGGACCTCAAGTAATTGATTTTGAGGTGAAAGGAAGAAAGAAGGGAAACAAGCCCCTATTTTGTGCTTTGCAGATATTATCTCAATTGATCCTCATTAACAATACTGTTATGACTCCATTTTACAGTGGAGGAAACTGAGGCAGACAGGCAAATAACTTATCCCAGTTAGTGTCTGTGTCTGGATCTGAATTCAGATCATCCTGAATCTAGAACTCTTTCTGTAAGGCTGCTTGGTTGACTTTAGAAACCATTGACTTCAACATTCTAGTGTTATAGATAAATATGTTTAAGGTCCAGAGAATGGAGATCTGGATTCATTTTCAATTTTTGTCATTTAATAGCCATGTGACCTCATGCAAATCATGACCACTCTGTAGACTTCTGCCTTTTTATCTGAAGGGGGTAGAAGGGGACAAAATGATCTTTTAGGACTTTTCTGGTGTTTTCTCCATCTTGTGGTTGATGTCAACGTATCTTCAAAGAGGCTGTGGCTGAATACTGAGTTAGGGGCAAATCCATATTAACCTGTGGAGCTTTTAAGCATATTCTTTCAATGGAAGATGCTCTTTGTAGTTTCTTTGTAGCATCCTTTCCTATAAGTGCTGCAAAATAGAGGCAAATTGGAAACAATATTAGACTTCATTACTTGAAGCAGATTTCATTGCACTGTCCATCTCTAGGTTTTTGTACAGCCCATTCCCCATGTCTGAAATGCATACCCTCACATCCTTAACTCTTAAAATCCCTCATTTGCCTCAAGATAAAGCTCAAATACCTCCTTTGTGAAATTCCAGATTCTCATAGCTTCTAGTGGCTTCCCACAGACACACGCTCATTCATATAAAATTGCATATTATATAAGAAATTATATATGCCTCTTATTATATAATATGTAATTATATATAAGAAACAGTATATTTTATTATGTAACATAATTCTATATGAAATATTTAATATATAAAAATTTAAAATAATACATACACATATATGTGTATATATAGATACATATATATGTATCTATATATACACGCACATACAAATATACCTAGGTAGATATATGTGTGTGCATGACTGTTTTATAGAATGTATGTGTATAGAGAGTAGAAACTGTTTAATTTTTTATCTCTGTATTCCTGATGCCTAGAACCATGCCTAATGATCACCAATTGATTGGTTGACTTGGATCAAGTTTTTAGTAATAAGTAGTTGTGTCATTGTGATCAAGCCATTTAATCTCTAAATGGCCCCTGTGTAAAATGAGTAGAATAGTATTTACTGTATGGCTCTGTCTTTGTTTCTGTGTCTCTGTCACACACACACACACACACACACACACACACACACACGCCCCTTCCTACCCAGCCCAAGACACAGTCCCAGACTCTCACAGAAGCCAAGTGACCAGATGGGAATTGTGCTACAAGGAAGCTTCATAGCAGCTGAACACCTCCAGGGATGTGTCAACACTTGAGCAATTAATTAAAAATCTTCATAATAATACTAAAATCCTTTGCCTGACAGGGCTATCCCAAAGAAGGCACTTTGTAAACATGAAAGTATGCTATAACGGTGAACTATGGTTGTGATAACTATGATTCTCAGTCTCTGGTGGAATGGAGTCAGAAGATCTGGATTTAAATCCAGCTTTAGATGCTTCCTCTGTGAGTCTGAACACATTCATTACTTTATTCATCTGGGTTCTTTTTCCTTCATCTGGAAAATGAGGGAGTCTCTTAGTCAACATCCGGGGTCCTTGCCCACCATAGAGTTCTATGAGCCTACATTTTGTGAGCATAGATGGATCAGAGATTATAAGTTTGAGAAATGGAAGGGGCTTTGGAAATCTGCTGGTCCAACTCTCCCATTCACAGATGGGGTGTCCAAAACCCAGAGAGGGACAAGCAGACTAGTTAAGGCTAATAAATAGCTAGGAATGGACCCCCAGGTTCGATGGAACCAAACCACATTCTCTTCTTTTGTATGTTCTCTTCCCCAACTCTTTGAAAGTAGAGATGGTTTTGCTTGTCTTTCTATTCCCAGCACTTAGCCAAGTATCTGGTGTATTGTAGGTGTTTTATAAATGATCATTGACTGAATATAACCCCCTGATTCAAAATTTGAGGAGAGATTGGTGAGGTGGATGGCTGCTAACATCTTAGGCTGAGAACAAGAGATCTCACCTTGTTTGTCCCTGAAAATCAGTTATTTTATCTTTTCTTTGATTTATGCCTTGTTCCTTTAAATCTCATTGGGTTCTCAGGATCTGAGCTTTTTCTCTATTTGCATTTTGACCATCACGCTCCAACTTTTGGTGCTTCATCTGCAGCATCTTCACTCCTCGGTCTACTGTTCCTTTCTTCAGGGATACTCTTCTTGCTAAACTAAGATGTCACAAGGGATTTCAGAGAAACTAGCTTGTATATAATATAGCTATGTAGATAAACACCAGCCCACAAGCCTTAATCATGAAAGAATCAAGTTTATCTTTAGGAAGATCAGAGAATGGGAGAATAGGAATCTTAAGCGAGAACAGCAAACTTCCTAATACTAATACTGGTTATGAGAGAGTCCCCTTAGATGCTTGGGAATTGCTGGGAATCCTATTGAGGATTAGAAGAGTAAAGAGATAAAAAGGAATAAGTAGGTGCCAGTCACTGTGCTAAGCACTTTACAAACATTACCTCATCTGATCCTCATGACAACCGTGGGAGGTAGCTGTTATGATTACTCCCATTTTACTGATGGGAAAACTGAGGCAGATTGGTTTACATAGCTAGTAAGTGTCTGAGGCAAGATTTTGACTTAGATGTCCTTGATGATAGGTCTAGCACTCTATCCACTGCACCATTCAGCTGCTTCTCAATTCCTTTTCCTTCTGTCATTTGTTGAATGGAAACACATTGGTACAAGTTAAAATGCTTCATTCCAGCCAGGTTTAGAGAATATCAGTATAAAAATGCTAGTTGGAGAGTCAGAAATCAGAATCTCCTTCTGTTTCCCAGTTGTGTGAGGCAAGTCTCTTAACTTCTCTGAATCTCTTTCCCCATTCTAAAATGGAGATAATTGTCATTACTTTATTTTCTCACATGGTTTTCAAGATAAAAATGTTTTGAAAACAGTAAAGATCTAAATGAGTTTACAGTTTTATGATTATCCTTATAAATGTTATATCTAGCATTTAAACAATTAGTAACAACCAGAGAAGCTTACGTTTATGACTTATTTAACAATTCTGTTAAATTCAATAAGTATTTATTAAGTACTTGCTATGTACCAAGTATAGTTCTAGGCATTGGGGAGGCAAAGAAAAATTAAAAAATAGACCCTGTCCTCAAAAAGCTTACATTTTGGGGAGATTGTGAGGAAGAAATAAGATTTATAACATGATATAAAATATGACATACTCCTGGGAGAAATTATGTAAAGCATTAGGTTATCTAGAATTTAGCTTTTTAAACTGTGGTTCATGACCCTATATGGAGTCATGTGAGTGAATATGGAGGTTGTGAAATTATGATTTATAATCAGTAAATATTTGATTTGTATAAATATTTTATACACCTCTATCCCCAGGTCATGTAAAAATTTTTCAGGTGAGAAATATGGATGAAATGATGATGATAATTTGTTGGTGATGTTGTTGATGATGATGGCTAGTATTTGTGTCATATTCTTAAGGTCTAAAAAGTGCTCTACATGTGATTTAACAACATCTCCATGAGATAGGTGATCTATTATTCTCAATTTCTCTCTTGGGGGAACTAAGATTTCCCAGAGTCACTGCCTTGACTGGTAAGTGACTGAAAAAGTACTTGAACTCAGGTCCTCCTAACTCCAAATCCAGCACTCTCTCTCTTCTTCCATCTATTTGCTTAAAATTACATCTGGATAAAAAAAGATAGAAACATAGTGAAGATAAATAGAGTATAATATATATTACCATTTAAGACTTGTGTATCACAACAGGCATAGAAAGTATCTTGAAAGATAAGTGATGGGAAAGAACCAGAAGCCAGAATAAAAAATAATATTTGGACAACCCATCTGATCCAAGAGGTCTTGGACTAGAGAAATAAAAGAAAATTTTTGGTACATCAGGTGGAACATTGTGGAAGACGGAGAAAAGAATTGTACTCTAGGAATAAATGGGATTGGAATGTCATCTGCAAGGCTGGTACTCCTATTATCAGTGAGATCACAGATCGATCAGAGCATGGAAGGAATCCCATTCTCTTTCTATCCTGCCTTATGGTTTGGAAAGCACTTTTTTTTGCTATAACCCTGTGAGGCAGGTAGTGACTATCATTACATGCAGCTAAATAGCATGGGGCATAGTGTTGGACATGGAGTTAGGAAGATCTAAGTTCAAATCCCACCTGAGACATTTATTAGCTTTATAACTTTAACCTTTCTCCGTGTCAATTTCCCTATCTGTAAAATGGGGATAATAATGGCATCTAACTCACAGGGTTATTATGAGGATCCAATGCAGTAAGACATGTAATGCAATTTATAAACCTTACAGAGCTATGAAAATGCTAGCCATCACTTTTGTCGTCATCATCCAGTTAGAAAAAAGGAAATTAAGACTATTTATGCTACTTAACTAATAGATGATCAAGGCTAGATTTGAACCCACATCTCTTAATTCTAAGTTTTTACTCTTTGTGCTAATTTTTCTTTTTTTTTGTTTCCTTTTCTCTATTGCTCTTTAATTCTACATTCTCTTAAGCTTTCTGCATGTTGACAGGTTGTCAAAGACCCACCGTGTAACATGGGTCATATGCCACCATCTTGCAAAATGAAATTGGGAAAAGTAACAGACTCAGACTCTCTAAGTTTGGGTTTGGGGCCTTTGTTGAAAGCTTTTGACTTGCTACCAATTTACTGAATATCTTTGAACTTCGTTGTCTCCTGCCTTCTGGGAGCCTCTTCTTCCTCTATGCCAGGAGAAAGAGGTAAATGTGCCCTCAGCCTGCCTACTTCCTGGGCCCCCCGTGCAGATGAAGTAACTAATGACCATAAAGTGTCCAGAGAAAGCAGAATGTTCCATAAAGTGTTATTATTGATGGTGTTTAAAAAAAAAAAGGTGGAGACTCTTAATTTAAAAGCAGAACAGACTACTTAAGATGGGAAAGAGCCATAAAGATTTTATTACCACTTGGACTTTCCCATAGTTTTCATGGCTTTGGGGTTTATGCAGAATCTTGCTTTTTTGGTGATTTGATGGCTCACCCTTCAGTCTAAATGATGTGCTCTCACCCCCAATTTCCTCGGTACCCAAAGGCTGGCAAAGCTTTGCACTCCTGCTTCACTAAGCAGACTTAATGACAAGTCCTTCATGCTCTTCTATGAGCAGTGTTTGGAGAACAGGAGTGGAAATAATTTCCAGGAATCTCTTTGGAAGAAATGGAATTACAGACTAACTCTGGAGTGGTTCTAGATCAAGGATCTGGCTGTCAATCCATCAACCAATCAACAAGTATTTATTAAATGCCGACTATATGACGGGCACAGTTCTAGGTTCCAGAGGTGCATACAAAAATGAAAGCGTTCTTGCTCTTGTAAGATTGCATTCTAAAGAACCTTTGCAGGAAGAAGATGTGTCTGTTTTTATATGTATATACACCAACATATGCATGCATACATACACATACCTATACATATGTGCATGTATATATATATATATATATATATATATATATATATATATATATATATATATATATATACACTGTATTTGTACATATAAAAATCCAAAATGATTGGTAGTGAAAAGGCACTAACAGTTGAGTGGAACCAACAATTTCTTAAAATAAATCTTGAATCTTGAAAGAAACTAAGGATTTCAAAAGGCAAAGAAAATAAGAAAGCACATTTCAGTCTTAGTAGAAAAATAACTGTACAAAGGCATGGAGTTAGGAGGTGAAATTTCATATTGGGGGAATAGTTAAAAGGCCAGTTTGATAACAGTAGACTATGTGAAGAAGAGAAAGGTATAATAAGTCTGGAAAGGTAGGTTAGGGTCAGGTCATGGAGGACTTTAAAAATCAAACAGGAAATGGTTATATTTGATCTTGTAAGTAGTAGGAAGATCATGCAGTTTACTGAGCAATCGCTTTGACAACTGTTTCAAGGTTGGATTGGAGAGGAGAGAGATTTGAGGCCAGGGGACCAATTAGAAGGAGATTGGTGGTAAGCCTGTTGCAATGTTACATCTGTAACAATGCCTTCCTTGATAGAGACCCTTGATCACCCATAACTTGGGCTCTCCCCCTTTTCAGTTAAGAAGTCCAGTTGGCCTTCTTCAGAAACACCGAATTTCTAAGTTTTCTGAGGATTTTTGTTCATTGTGTTTTCCATTCACCTCTCCCCATTCCACTTTGTTTTGATCTATCCATCGTTTGATAATGTATAGTGTATACATATATATATATATATATAGTACATATACGTGTGCATGTGTGTATATATATGTGTACATGTATATATGTATGGTGTATATATGTGTACATATACATGTAAATAGTGTATACATATATGTACACAATATATAGTATGCATATATGTATTATAGTGTGTATGTGTATGTACATATGTGTACATACATGTGAATAGTATATAATATATACACACAAATACATTATATATACACATATACACTATATATGGATATATTACACACACTATCAAAAGATAGATCAAAATATATACTATACTATATTATATATTGGGTTTTATACATATATATGGATATTGTATTTATATATACATATAATTAAACATAGGATCTCCTTGAGTAAGATGCCATTTCCCTTGGGTGATTGTGAAGATTTTCCCCTTGGCCTGAGTCTCTCAAGCTTCTGGAGGAGATGAGCTCTTCCCCTGAGGTCATTGTGGAATGGGAACATCTCAGATAGACCTTCATTGACCCACTAATTCCTCTCCCCCTCCCCTTCTAGACAAAAGTTGTCAAATTCCTCTAGGAAAAGTGAGGCTTATAGTTCTTAAAATAAGTATTTGTCATTACAAATGTGGTGATAGGTTTATATTTTTATGAGTCTGCTAAGTGGTGAGTGTTTATTTGTGCCCACTTGCCCCAGATGCCCATCATAAGCTGAGAGCTGTTTGTCATGACCACATCTCCTTCCCAAAGACTGAACAAGAAGCTGGGGACCACTAAACACAGGTTCCATTTCATTAAAGAGGGAATTATTACCATGTATTTTCATAATAACCAATAACATTTCAAATTGCTCATAGTTACAGCTTAGGATCAGGTTTATGTTTAACCTCTAATCTCTACGAAGCCAGTAATAACCAGTTTGTTAGTTAACCACTCTCGAGGAAGCAGGTAGGATCAGCCAAAATAGCAATTAAGAGGAGAATCGACTGATTTCCAGAGTCGGGATTATAGTCCGTTCTTGGTTTATTCTCCGGTCGCCACAGGCCTTGGGTGTGGGAGAAAGCCCCCCGAGTTGAGCTCCACTGGATCTGCCCCGATGGATTCCATGAGCTGGTCCCTCCCTGATCATTAGTGGTAAAGGCCCTCACCAGCCAGAAGTGTGCCAGAAGACGAGGAGAGTGGACTGGCTGAACTCTGGGCTCCTTGTTAGTAGGAACCAGGTAGTTAATAAGATTAGTTGAGACATATGTAGACAAGTGAGGTCTGAAGTGGTTCTGTGTGAGATTTCCTGCTGGTAGGTAAATATGTCCTCCCTCTGTAGCACTCACTAGCCTGTAGCCACGATGTCACGGTGCTCGTGTATTGTGATATAAATCACACTGATGCAGCATGACAGGTGTTTTGATTATGTTTTAAGTTTAAGCACTCACTAGGAGGCGAAGCTCATGTGACGAAGTGGGCCACTTCATGCCTGAGGTGCCACAGCCTGATGGGTTACGGAGGGGAAGGTGCCAGTGGCGAGCAGCGTGGCTCTGGGATGGTCTGCCCTTGCCTTGGGGGGCAGCCAGAGGGCCTGGCACGAGGCAGCCTGGCTGAATCACTCATTGGTGTGTTGAGTGAAAAGAGCCCGACAGGGTATATGGTCCTAAGTCAGAGAGAGTCAGATCTCATTTATCTGCTTTGTAGGTTACCAACTTCATGAATGTTTAATCACCAAATGGTCTCTCCCTGTCCCCCCAGCGTGGCTCTTGGATTTCCATCAGTTGATGGGAACTCAGGGAATGCCAATTAACTGATTTGAATATCATTCTCTGTAAAACATAATTAAGAAGTTAGTTACTGCAGAATGGAAGTGAGTGTATCAATTAACAAATATTTATTGAATACCAGTTCTCTATGTGTGGGATACAAAGAATGTATTTGATTGCCAACCAAATAGGAGAAATTTGGGGATTCTCTGGTGTTTTAAATAAACTCTACTATCACTTCATCCCGATCATTTAATAAACTGAGAGTTGAAACTGTCTTCCTTTACTTAGCCAACTAGCTATGATGTGCCACTGGGTACATAATAGGCTCACCAGTGGATGCTCGTAGGGCAGCTGGATGGTGCCAGAGTGCACATCTCCCTTAAGACACTTCTTAGCTGTGACTCTAGATGAGTCATTTGATCCTGTTTGCCTCAGTTTCCTCATTTGTAAAAATGAGCTGGAAAAGGAAATGGCAAATCACTCCGTTATCTTTGCCAAGAAAACCCCAAATGGGTTCCTGAAGAGTTAGATACGATTGAAAAGATTGAACAGTAAGGAAAGTTCATAGGCCAGTAGTAGGTAAATAAATTGTGTTACCTGTGTCACAGAATAGGCCATATCCTCCAGTTCTTACTTGAATTTTCTACAAGATTCATAAGTGGACATCCACTTTTTCTTTAAAGACCTGCATTGAAGGGCAAGTCACTACTTCAGAGGCTGTGCATCCCATTTTTGGAGACCTCTGATTGTTTGCCACTTTTGCCATCTGTCCAACTGAAATGGGCCTTTTTGGGGTCATTTTCACATCCCTTCATTCACTGGAAAACGTTGACTTCTTTACCTCCTTTTATCCAAGCTACCTGGTTGGGAAGTGACAGCACTAAGGTTGGTGGCAGGACTCCATGGCTGATTGTTCCCTCGCCTGCCTCTCGCTTGAACAGAAAAGCTGCTTCCTTGCCTTCCCAGCTAGGTTTCGATGCCTTCAGAGCTGGGCTCCAGAGAATCACTGAAGCTTCCTCAGGGCTGTTCCTCTGTGAATGGCTTATGGGAGAAACTGAGGAACCAACTGGGAATTTTGATCTTGAGCTGTTCACCTGTGCTATCACAAAGCATGTAGTTGAGTCGGAAAGAGTCTTTGGAAGGTTCCCATGTAAATGGCAAAGCCATGTTATCTACCATGAAAAGGGCAATGACCTCATTTTCTTGTGTGACAAATCAGATCAGACTCTGGAATTTAATTTGAGAGAGGAATTGAAGATGTGGAAGCATCCTGTAGAAAGGGGGGAGGGAGTGGGAAGGGAATGACGGATCATCTACCCCGTTTCTATTGCTTCCCTTTGAAGCTAACATGACCAGTTGGGTTAAAACATTAAGCAAAGAGGCACAAATCTCCCTTTTCCATTTTTTTCTTTCCTCTGGGATATTCTGTCCTGCAATTCTAGCTTTCTGGTACCCACATATTCTTTCCTCCCATTATCATTGAAAATATTCTCATATGCACCTTAAATTGTGGATTTGATAGTTGAGAGACTTTGGCCAACCAACTTATTTATTAGATGGAAAGATTGAGGTTTAGAGCTGGGAAGTGACTTGGCTCAGCTGTTTTAATTGGTTGTGCTTCTGTTGATTGCCTCCATAACCCAGTTCTCCTGTTTACTCAGCCTTGGAGGTTCCTTTCTCAGTTCTAACACCCAGAAACTTCTCTCTAGATGAAAGAGTTATCTTCACTGTATGTCTAAATGTGTGTGTGTGATTGATATTCTCAAAGTAACTACTCTTCACTATATACTGGTTTTGTAATAAAATTTAATGTAATAAACATGTATTTAACACCTACTCAATCTATAAGTGTTTATTAAGTTCTTAATATGTGTCAGCCACAAAGAATAAAACAATCCCAACTATCTAGGAGCGTTTATTCTAATAAATGTTTATATTTAGTCCTGGTAATAATTGAAGATTTTTAAGTAGAGGAGTGATGTGGTCAGATATGGTTAGGAATATTAATTTGATCAGCTGTATGGAGGATGTATTTGAGAACACAATGTCTGGAAGCAGAGAGACATTAGAAGAATGCTGCAGCGATTCGGATGAGAGAGAATGAGGGCCAAATCTGGCATGATAGTATGGATGGAGAAAAAGGGACAGAAGTGAGAGATAGAAACTGAGGAGGTTTTTTAACTGATTGGACTTGAGGACTGGAGAGAAAGTAAAGATTCAGGGAAGGCTCTGACATTGTGAACCTGCGTGACGAAGAGGTTAAAAGTTAGAAAGGGGGATAGGTTTGGGAGTTATGTTTTAGACATGTTGAATTTCAAATACATAATGGGACATCCCATAGGAAATGTCTAATAGACAATTGGTGACGTGATTCAGGAACTCCAGAGAGAAGTAAAGGGCAGATTTACAGATTTGGAAGTCATCTACCTAGAGCTGATTAATAAACATACAAAAATAGATGAGAAAGTGAGTTTATATAGAGAAAAGTAGAGGGCCCAAGCACTGGTGTTTACTCATTTTTGGTGGGGAAACATGAACAGAAGAGGGGACTCTTGAGAAGGATTAGGCAGATAATTCAGAAGAGAAAACCAGCAGAGAATTGTCATAAAAACCACAGGAGAAAATAAGTCAAAGTGAGAGGTGGGTAGGGGTCAACAGCATCAGGTGCTGCAGAAAGATCAAGAAAGAGGGAGAGTCATAAAAAGCCATTGGATTGAACAATTAAGATATTGTTATTAACCTTGTACAGATACCTTTTATTCAAGTGGGAAGGGTTTGCAAGAAGTTCTAGGTAATCTGTAGGTCTAGAACAGCACTTCTTAAACCTTTTCCACTCATGACCCCTTTTTGCCAGAGAAGTTTCTATGTGATTCAGGTATATAAAATAGGTATACAAATCAAACGTTTAATGCTACTTCATTTTAGAAAATAAATTCAATTTAAATCAATTCTTTGGTATTTATGTAATTTTTTACCATTTATCAAAAATGAAAGCAAATTTGTATACCAATAAAGTGGATGCTCTTGTTTATTTTTATATTAAGAATTAAATTTTAGTGAAATATTTGATATTGAAAGACATAGAGCATTCAGAAACCCTTTTACTGTTGCCAAATTTTTCGTGAGCCCTACATTCAGTTATGGGATTGTGATGTACAGTTTAAGAACCTTTGGTCTGGAACACTCAAGTCCTCTCTGTCCTCTCTTACCTGGAATAATTAATAAATGGTGTTTGTGAGATCAGTTAGCATACAGGTCTAAAAGAAAATGCAGATGAGTCCAGGGTCTTGGGTTGGATCTCCTGCATAGCATTCTATAGCAGCACCAGACTGTGTCATGAGTTGGATCTCTTGGATAGCATTATGTACCAGCATCAGACTGTGTCCCATAATTCCAATCATTTATCTTAATAGCTCTCTTACAGGTACATACAGGGTGTCATAAGGATTAAAGAATACAGATAAACTAGTATTAAGGACATATGGCTTATTATGCATCATCACACTTATTGTCTGTCTTATAGATTTGTTCTCTAGATTGTATTCTGAATGACCATGGATAATTCACTTCCCTTCTCAGCTGTAGCTGTCTCATCTATAAAACAGGTACAACAATATTTACTGATGTAGAATTGTTGTGAGGAAAGGGTCAGAAGCAAGACTTGAATTCAAGTTTTCCAATTTCTTATCATCTTTCTCTATATGCATGTTTTATACATTGAAATGCCCGAGATCCACTTTCCCTCTGTAGACAATTTAGCATTGTGCAAGCTCTTAGGATTTAGCTTGTGCTAAATCTCAAGCTGATTGTTAAATTTTCAGTATGAGCATTTACAGACCCCAAATTAGAAAATGCTGTAAATCAAGATTTATTTATTGTTTTGTTGGTTAGCTAGATTTAAGAAAACAGTAGAGAAAGTATTTCTTTCTTTCTTTCTTTCTTTCTTTTTTCTTTCTTTTTTTCTTCCTTCCTTCCTTCCTTCTTTCCTTCCTTCCTTCCTTCTGTCCTTCCTTCCTTCCTTCCTTCTCTCCTTCCCTCCCTCTCTCCTTTCCTCCTTCCTTCCCCTTCCTTCCTTCCTTCCTTTCTTTCTTTCTTTCTTTCTTTCTTTCTTTCTTTCTTTCTTTCTTTCTTTCTTTCTTTCTTTCTTTCTTTCTAATGCAGATTAAATTTTTAAAAAGTCATACTTAGAGGTGATCCAGTTGTTAAACTTTTACCAGCACATCCCTGAGTATTTCCTGCCCTCAAGGAGTTTACCTTCTCCTCAGAAACAAGGCTTCCAAATGTATTTAAGTAGATGCAGAGACTATACAAATGCAAATAATATACAAAATAATGCAAAATAATTTCCACTGGAGGGAAGCCCCAGCATCAGGGGAACATGGGTCAAGAAAGGTCTCTTAGGGGGAATCACAGCTTGGAAAGAAACTAGAAATAGCCCTGAGGGTAGACCTGTGCCTTCTGTATCTCTATCACACCTTTGTAGTCTGAAGCATCAAGTAGGTGCCCAGTGGTTATGGGATTTGAAATAAATATTATTTAACATGGCCATGCATATTCATACACACAGTAATTGTAGCAGCAGATACACATGTTAATGTGGAAAACAGGAATTCCCTTAAGAGCCATTTGCATAATAGTACCTAATCCGTTTGTTCCTCAAGACCACTGGTGATTGTGAGGGTGAAAGGTGGCTTTTTTTCCCAAGCAGTAGTTTTGCTGTTGTATAGCCTGACATTTATGCCATGTGTCCTTTGGGGGGAAAATGCCGCTTCCAAGTAGCGATTATCAGGGAATTCCAGCCAAGTTCCAATTGCCTTGTGATAATGCAGCACTTTGTTAGTGAGCGGGTTCAGAACTGATATCCCCATTATGGAGCATATCACAGAATGAATGTTATTGTTAAATATACGGACAGGACATATTAGCGGTATCTTTTATTACACAGTCTTCATTATAAAGGAACAGCTTTTGCTAAAACGTTCTCCGCTTGATAGGTGGAGGTACATTGTTCTTGAGCTGTTGGCTCTGATTAGGGCTGGGATAATGCACAGCCTCTGCCTTTAATGTCCGTCAGGAGGCAAGACAGACCAAGGTAAAATAGATGAGCATATGTTGGCAACAGATTAAAAAGGCCAGTGTAAAGTCCATTAATAATTCTCATATTTAGGATTTGCTCCATACTGTACTTAGCGCATCTGCACCATTTAATCTCTTCTCGGAGAGACCAGCTGAGAGAACCTTTTTCCCCCCTCTGAGCGATAGGCCTGGATTTTCTGAGGCAGCACATTTGTCTGTCAGCGCCGTGGGCTGCTTGGTGATTTACTTTCCGTCAGATGATGTTGGTGTCCGGTTGATGATATAGCCTTGCTGGATATGGGGAAATTTGTTACCTTTAGCTTTGACAGGAAGATAATTGCTGATGGTTAACAGAACTGAGCAGAATCCATTGGTTTTCTAGTAACACAAGCCATGGCATCAGCTTTGAGGACCTAGTCTTTCTCCCAGATAAACTTCCATACTGGGGGTTTCTCGGAATGCATGTTTTTATTTCATTTTGCACCTTGGTGGAATTGATGGACACCTGAAAAAAAAATTTTTTAAATGACTGATGTTGAAAAGTATAAACCCATAAAGGTGGCTAAGGAGTGTTCTTAAAGAGAAAGAAAGGAAAAAAAGGGAGGGAGGGAGAGAGGGAAGAAGGAAGGAAGGAAGGAAAGAAGAAAGGAAAGGAAAGGAAAAAAGAGAAAGAAAGGAAAGGAAAGGAAAGGAAAGGAAAGGAAAGGAAAGGAAAGGAAAGGAAAGGAAAGGAAAGGAAAGAAAGGAAAGGAAAGGAAAGGAAAGGAAAGGAAAGGAAAGGAAAGGAAAGGAAAGGAAAGGAAAGGAAAGGAAAGGAAAGGAAGGAAGGAAGGAAGGAAGGGAAAGTAAGAAGGAAGAAAGAAAGAAAGAAAGAAGGAAAAAATGAAGGAAGGATTGATGGAAAGGAAGGAAGGAAGGAAGGAAATAGAAGGAAGAAAGGAAAGAAGGAAGGGAAGAGGGAGAGAGGAAGGAAGGAAGGAAGGAAGGAAGGAAGGAAGGAAGGAAGAAAGAAGAAAGGAAGGAAGGAAGGAGGAAGGAAGGAAGGAAGGAAGGAAGGAAGGAGGAAGGAAGGAAGGAAGGAAAGAAGGAAGGAAGGAAGGAAGGAAGGAAGGAAGGAAGGAAGGAAGGAAGGAAGGAAGAAAGGAAGGAAGGAAGGAAGGAAGGAAGGAATCCAGCTCTATGATATATTGAGTCAAAATGGCATCTCTTCAAATGCTTCTTTTGTAATTGCCATCTCCCCCAATGCTATACAGTTTCATAAGGGATCTTGAGCACATAAATCCTGACTGCAATCATATAGTAGGGTTGGTTTTCTTCTACACTGTGATGGGGGTGACAGTGACAGTACTGATATTCCAGCCTCAAGGTCCTCTTCCTAAGACCTTAGGGAAAAAACACACATGCTACAACTGAGGAAAGAGTAGGCATTTGAGAACCCTCTCAGGAACAGATCCAAGGCATGCTAACCAGAGGGGATTGGTCACATATACTGAGTACAGGAGGGCAGTAGGAAAATAAGAATTGGACATGGTATGGGAGAAGCTCTGTGTCTAAGGGCAGAGGGACCTTTTTAGACCAGAGACAACAGAATGAACTCTTATCCCTTATTTTTTTTAATATTATGCTAAATTCTAAGGCACAATTACAAGCAAACAAGTCAGTTCCTATTCTCAAGGAGCTTATATACTAAAGGGAGAAGACAGAACCAAAATGGGAGTTCAAGGGAGGTTTGGGTATGAATATTGTTGTAGTCCAGGTGGCGAGGATAGAGATAAAAATGAAATTGAGGCCTAAAATAAGATAAAGCCCTTCAGTTACTTCCTAGGGTAGAGTTTAAAGTTCCCTTGGGAAAGAGGTGAAGATAACAGTCTCTGTAAAGAAGGTCAGGTATGGGGATGACCTAGAAGTTCAGGTGACATCCTGGACCTTATGAAGTTAAGGTCAAAGCTTTTCTACTAATGGGCTTCAGTGGGGGAGTGGGCTAGGTTATGGTCCCAGTTAGCAGGGTTAAAACATTGTGTCCCACTTTGAGGAACCAGATTAAAAAAAGTCTTGAATTAAAGAATATTTATTCAAATTTAGATGATTCTGGGATGTTTGATCTTATAGGGGATGTTTCTCTAGGTTATCTAATGGGAAGCCCAGCCATAGGAATAACCTTTTGTAGACAGACAGGCTGGTGATACCTGTCTGGATTTTGCTAGGATTTCATTAAGTAAGGCATCCTGACTTACCAACAGTGAGCCAACCTGTATGACTGCAGACTATGTTCACTGGGACTCATGGGCTTGGAACTTAGTGATTAGGTTTTTCTTTTTTTGTTGTTGTTGTTTTCTATTTTTTTTTTTACTAATGGCTGACAGTCGTACTAATTCATCCTGTTAGTATTTATTGAGTGTCAAGAGACAAAAATAACCAGCAAAAATGGCCCTGAATGTGAAATTGGAAGATATGGTATTGAAATATGACTCTGCTATTTATTAACTGTGTGACCTCGGACAAGAAATTTAAAGTCACAGGATCTCAGCTTTTTCATTTATAAAATCAATGGGCTATAGAGATTATCTCTAATGTCTCTTTCAGTTCTAAATAAATAAAACTCTTTGCTTTAATTCTACCATGGACTATGGAAGATAGAAGACACTACTCTTGATCTCAAAGAACTCCAGCCTTGGGCTGGAGATAAAGCTAATCTTTACAAAATACTGTGTTTAATGTTTTAATAATATTAATAAATATAGGATGGTATGGGATTCAGAGTAAGAATAAGTGGTAATGAAGAATTGCATTAATGACTTATTTTTTGTTATATTTATTATGTCTTTTGTTTTCATATCACATTTTTTTCCCCTAGTATGTTCCAAAAAGCAATCTCTTGGGTAAGAAAATGACAAAAAAGAAGACAAATTTTTTAGGGGCTTTGGGAAAACTAGTATGTCAATGCATAGTTGGTGGAATTGTGAATTAATTCTGTCATTCTGGAAAACAATTTGGAATTGTGCCTCTCAGGTACAAACTCTGCATATCCATTGACACAGAAATACCACTCCTAGGCCTATTCCCCAGTAAGATCAAAGAAAAAAGAAAAGAACTCCTATGTACAAGAATATTCATAGCAGTTCTTTTTGAAGTGGCTAAGTTGGGTAACCTATTGTGTGGGGCATGGATAAATACATTATGGCTTGTAAATGTAATATAATACTTTGTTGTTTAATCCATTAGTCATGTATAGCTTTTTGTGTCCCCATTTGGAGTTTTGGAGTTTTTTTTTTTGGCAAGTATATCAGAGTGGTTTCCCATTTCCATCTCCAGCTTGTTTTACAGATGAGGAAATTGAGGCAAAAAGGGTTAAATGACTTGTTCGGAGATACACAATAAGTGTCCAGAGACAGATTTGAACTCAAGTTTTCCTGTGTCTAGGGCCACCACTGTACCCACTTAACTACAATGCAATGTAATGCTGTTGTGTCAAAAAAAATCGATGAAAGGGGCAATTTCAGAGAAACTTGGGAAGATTTTTAATTGATACAGAATAAAGTGATTGAAACCAGAAGAACAATATACACAATAACATCAACATTGCAAAAACAAACACCTTTCTCTATCGACTCAATGTGTACAATTATATAGATATGTGCATACATATATGCACATATACACACATGTGATATGGCCAATGTGAGGATTTATTTTACTTGATTATGCGTGCTTGTTAAAAAAATCCCCACTTTTCTCCCTCCTTATCCCTGTCAATATTGGGAGATATCATAGAGAGAGAGAGAGAAAGAAAGAGAGAGAGAGAGAGAGAGAGAGAGAGAGAGAGAGAGAGAGAGAGAGAGAGAGAGAGAAATTGTTTATTAAAAAAAAATCCCATGATTCAGGTCAGTTCCAATGATCTTGTGAAGATGAGAGCCATCTACAGCCAGAGAGAGGACTGTGAGAACTGTGTATCACAATATAGCATTTTCACTTTTTTTGTTGTTTGCTTGAATTTTATTTTCTTTCTCATTTTTTTCCTTTTTTGATCTGATTTTTTTTTGTGCAACAAGATAATTGTATAAATATGTATGCCTATATTGGATTTACATATATTTTACCATATTTAACATATATTGGATTACTTCTCATTTAGGGGAGGGGGTAAGAGAAGGGAGGGAATTGGAACACAAGATCTTGCAAGGATCAATGTTGAAAATTTATCCTTGCATATATTTTGAAAATTGAAAATAATTTCAATAAAAAATTAATTAAAAAAGAAAAAAATATTCTAAACTAATGTAAAGATAAAAAAGGAAGAAAAATATTTTATTTCATCAGCTATATGTGATAGTACATTCAATAGTCCATACCCATAGCTCTCCACATTTCCCATTTCTCAATTCTTTTTGAGGACAAATTTTGTCATTTTAATCATATAATGCTCAATTTTAAAATTCTTGTTTCAATTTATATTGTAATCAATGTATATATTATATTCCTGCTTCTACTTCACTTTCCATTCCTTTTAGTGACTTTTAGATAGCTATCTTTGAGAGGAAAAATCCCTGGGAACTGGAGTATTTAGGGGAAGATCCAAGGAGAAAGGGGTACTTGAAACTAGATCTTGAAATATGGAGTTGTTGTCTAGGCAAAGAGGAAGAAGAGGAACATTGCAAATGGGAATCCGCCATGAAGCAAAATTACACATTGTTCAGAAAAGGGCATAATAGAAAAGGTGGGTGGGCAGGAGATGAAACAGATGAGGGTGGAAGTAGATATGGTCAAGCAGCAGGTCCATATCTACTTCCATCCTCATCTGTTTCATCTCCTGCCCACCCACCTTTTCTATCAAGATCTGGGCGTTTGGAAGATGCCAGGAGATTGAAAAAGTGCCCCCCTTACAGATCTTGTCTAATCTCCTCTTGGTTCTGGGTATTAGTACATATTCTTGAAAATATCCTTTTTTAATCCTTTATGTCAAAGGCCATTTAAAAGTACCTCATTCTTCCTTTCTCCTCTTCCCTATATTACTGTCACTATTATCAGGAAGGTTGGGAATACAACAGAGCAGGAAAACATGGATAGTACTTCAGTGACATATTTCCCTTCTGTGAAGAACCTCTTTCCCTGGATGATAATACACATTTAAAAATATTGATTCTCTGCTACCCCCTTTGAAACCTTAAGAAAGCTGACCTCTGACTCGACAGCCTATGGGTTGAATTTTTCATACTGACCCATCGACTCCTGGACCAAGAGATGTAATCTGGGTGGGGGTGGGGTTGGTTCTTAGACAGCCATTTAAACATCCTAAAGAATCAGATACAAGGAGGAAGGGATTTTTAATGAAATCCTGTGTGCCAGAGGCTCAAGTTTAATGACTTTTAAATAGCTCATAGGAAGGGAGGAGATTCCATTGCAAAGCCATACAGAGTAGCCCCTGGGAGAGCTCAGGGAGGGGACAGATCTCCAGAACTCAGGTAGCTGCCCTGACCTGAGAACCCAGAAACTGTAGGTTGTGTCTCAAAGTTTAGTTTAAGTTTCTCCTCCCACCTTACCCCCACCCCCCAACACTAAATGTGCATCGTTTTCTTTTCTTTCCTTGGTTTTACCACTGTGTGACCTCGTGTTGTATTTTTTCTGAATGACAATGAAAGTAATTGAAAATATTGATTGGCAGTACAGTTAAGTTGTCAACACAACCATTTAATTTGTCAGGAGGACTTGTTAAATTGTCAAAAATCATATAAAAAAACTCCTTCAGTCACTGATGATATACATTAGAGATGTTCATGAATCAAATGGGCCATTTTGGAGATAAGTGTTGGAGAAAAATTCTGAAATGGTTTTCTTCAGATATGTCGTGTTTTCTCTCTCTCTCTCTTCTCTCTCTCTCTCTCTCTCTCTCTCTCTCACTATTTACTTCCTTATGCACTTCTTTTTCTTTCTTTCCTTCTTATATTAAATTCATAATTTTTTGTTTGTTTATTATTTTAAGGACATTCCTGGTATAACCCTGTCAGCTAGAATAAATGAGGGATATTTTGGGTGGAAGGATTTTCCAAGTTTACCAAGATGTTAGATGCATGATAAATAGCCCAGATTTAATATAAGCCAGGAAAACTGGAGAGAAAATGTTCTCCATTTTCTTAAATATTAAGTCATTTTTAGGAAGTTTAGGGAGATTTTTATTTCAGATGTTCTTGAATAAGTGGTTTTGATGTCCATCTTCATTAATGGCAAAAAAAAGAAAGGCTTCTTGCTTTGGGGACATGGGGGATTTCACTCCCTTGTTTCTGCACCCCTCCTATGATTTTTCACTTTTTCATCTCTTTGTTGCTTTCTAAAGACCTTAATCTGCCAACTAGAAATGTGCATTAGCCTGATTTAGATTAATTTTCTTATAGTGCTTTCTGCTGCCCCATCCTCAAGATGGGGCAGATCACACCCATAAATAGCCCTGCATCTGCAGCCCTCTATATTTACTACAGTAATAATTTGTAATCTAAGACATTGGATAATATACCTCATATGCTGGGGTATGGCATTGAGGCTTTATATTGTAGGAAATAATATGAGATTTCTGGCTTTGCTTCTAGCTGGTAAACAGAGAATCGGAGTGACTATAACCCAGAGCTGTCCAAGTCTGGTTTCACTGGTCCCAGGAAGGACAGACCAAAAACTGGGGTTACTACAAGCTGACTGCCCCTTGTTATCCTAGAATCACCTAGGAACTTAGGGGTTCTCAAAAGGAGTTTGTGAGTAGAGATCACATATGGTCTGAGGCCCGCTGAAGGCTCAGGGAGGTCCTTAAGCTGGGGTGGGCTGCCATTCGTGCTTATGAAATGACATTGCCCTGCCACTTGCTTCTGCCCCGAGTTAGCATGGGAGGCTCGATGAGGGTTCATTTTCTATCTCTGCAACTAACTTAGTGATTGATCTAAGGAAAATCATTTAACTTCTTTCAGGTCCCTTCCTAGTCATGCAAACAATCAATCAATCAACAAACAATTATTTAGAGTCTGTCATATGTTAGTACTTTACTAAGTATTGGGGTTACAAAAATAAAAAGACTTTGGCTCTGTCCTCAAAGAACTTGCATTTAAATGTGAGACATGTACATACATGCAACACACACATATGTGGATACATGTCTAGTATGTTATGTATATATGAGCAAGAACTCTAGTATCCTGCTTCGGCCCTTCATCATCTCTCATATGGAATAATGCAGTAATCTTCTGACTGAAACCCTCTGCTCAAAAAGCTTCAATGGCTCCCTATTGACTCTCGAATAAACTAAAATCTCCATTTTAAAATTTAAGATGTTCACAATTTGGCTTTTTAAGTGAGCCTTTAAATGCTTGTCACATATTAGTTTCTCTCATGCACTCTATATTCAAATCAAACCAGCCCACTCACTGTCACCTAAATCCAATGTTCTGTTTCTTGTCTCTGAGTACAGACTGATCCCATCCTTGGAGTGCTCCCCTTACCTTCTCTTTAGTAGCATCCCTCCCCCATTTTCCTTTAAGACTATGCTCCCTCTTTCACAAGGCTGTCTATTGTCTACTTCCCTCCTCAAAATTACCTTGTATTTCCTTTGCAGCCTGGCCTGGTGGCTACAAAGTTGTCCACGATGTCCTACCTCTGTGACCCTGAGCAAATCATTTAATCTCTGAGTGGCCCTCCCAAACTATAAACTGCCATCCGTGTTGCTAGAAGGCATTTTCTCACCAGGGAGGAACCCATATCAGTAAAATCACTGCTCCAGCCCTTCCTATTTCTGGCATTTACTTAAATACTTTGTATCCCCCAAGTAGAAATCAGTTGTCCATCCCCTGTCCAATGTTTGGCATTTATTTAGCATGTATATTTTATATCTCCCAGGGGATTGTAAAATCCCCAAGATCAGGGACTAGTTTCATTGTGGTCTTTGTATTTCTGGCACTTAACAATATCCCTGAAATTGTAAACATTTAATAAATGCTTGATGAATGAATGAATGACTTAGTTAAAGACAATAAGTATTTGTTTACCAAATATATGTTGTAAACGTAGCTTTGGGACTGGAAGGGGAGCGAGAGACAGGGTATTACTGTTGGATGAAGGCACAGGTGGACGTGAAACGATGAGATATCCAAAATCCATGTAAGAATAAGTCCTGGGATGCAGAAATTTGTCATTCTTTTCATTGAAGGTTGGCAGGAAGTGGGAATGAAAAAAGTGGGTGGTTAGTAAACTAAAAATGTGCCCATTGGTGATCTAGTGGATGAAGGAGTATTAGGATATTCCATTATTTGGCATACTTCCCTATATCCAGGACTTCCTACTCTGGTCTTCTGGGTCTGAATAAGAACAGATAAAAATCGTATCTGAAAAAGCTGTTGGAAAAAAAACAGATAAATTGTGGCCCAATGCTTTCTGTCCTGAAGGACCCTACTTTTTATTGGGAGAGGTAAATATCCACACTATATACATACATACATACATACATACATACATACACATATATATTAAATACAGGATAGAAAATGTAGTTTAGGGCAAGATGGTGCTAGAAATTGGGTGTGTGGGGGGAGATATTGGGAAAGACTTCATATAGAACATTGGGTTCCAGCTAATTCTTGAAGTGGGTATAACAAGGATGATATCTGGAGCTGGATGTGTGCATAGGCTCCTTTTCCTTGGGCCATGCACTCTGTTACCTTGCTAAAGGAGTACATGATGCAGAAGGGGTTTGGTGGACATCTCCAACACCAGATATAACCTTTGCCACACAATCAGGTAATGATAAAAAGTGGAAGTAGAAAGGAAGGGAGTTCCAGGCATGAGGCACAGCAGATGCAAAGGAGTGGAGATGGAATATTATATATGAAGAACAACATATTGTTTGTAAATACAAACTCAATTCAACAAATATTTATTAAATGCTTAATATATATAGAATCCTGTTCCAAGTCCTGGCTATGATAGAAAAGTGAAAAAAGACAGGATTACCGTCAGTGAGGTAGTTAGAATAGTTGACCTCTTTTTCCCAGGAACAGATCATATTTAATGCACCTTCCTCTGTATGATAATTATTTTCAGTAGTAATCAAGAAATGAAATAAATAATATTATTGATCTGAAAAAAATAGAGGGAGTAAAATTTTTCTTTTATTGGAATTTAAATACATAAATATGCCAGTAAAAAATATAAATATTGTAATATGAAAAGGGAGGAAATTTTGAATAGCAATAATGTAAATGCTTAGGGTTGTTCTGACCATCAAAGAATCATCATCAAGATGATGGAAATCCTTGAGGCTAGATCTAGCTGCCATCTCCCTCATCTCAATTTCTGGGGAGCAGCTTTGGCTCTTCCCTTATTCCAGAATACTGTCAGTCCTCCTGGGACCCAGGCACTAGTGTCTAATTTTTTTAGTTAAGTGCCCAGAGGCTACATCTGCCTCAGTCCTCCCCATTCATTCTTGGCGCTTTCACCAGAGGCCTGCTGGAAAGATGGTTCCTTGCTTGAGAACTCCCTCTTTTGCTTTGGGGTGCCCTTCCCAATGTACCTCTCTACTGTCTGCACTGGGACCAGACTGCCCCTCAGGCCTGTCTTTGGTATGATATAACTTATTACTGGCACCTGTATAAGGCTGTACACTAAGTAAGGTACTATACAAAGACAAACATAAAACTATTTTTGTCCTCAAGGAGTTCCATCCAATTGGATTCAATGGAAAGAGCAAAGGATTCAGAATCAGAGGAGCTAGATTCAAATTTTGCCACCTCTCCCCCCATTCTGCTGCTATTATCATTGTGATCTCTACTAAGCCCCTTAACTTTTCTGCAGCTACCCCAGTCTTCTTACTTGTAAAATGAAGGCATTGGACTGGAGGCCTCTGAAGTCCCTTAAAGCTTTAACTCTGTGATTGTACATACCCAGAGAAGTGAATACACCATGTCTGTGAAGTTGTATAAAATGTTTTCAAAAGGGGGAACTTTGAGAATATTGGTAAAGGCTTCATGTGGGAAGTAACATCTGAGCTGGACTTGGAAGGAAGTAAGATTCTTTTTTTTTTTTTAAATAAAGCTTTTTATTTTCAAAACATGCATAACTAATTTTCAACAAAACCTTGTTCCAAAATTTTTCCTTCCTTCCCCTCCACCCCCTCCCCTAAATGTCAAGTAATCCAATATATGTTAAACATGTACAATTCTATACCTATTTCCACAATTATTTTGTTGCATAAGAAAAATCAGATCAAAAGGAAAAAAATGAGAAAGAAAACAAAATGCAAACAAACAACAACAAAAAGAGTGAAAATGCTGTGTTGTGGTCCACACTCAGTCCCCATAGTACTCTTTCTGGATGCAGATAGCTTTTTGCATCACAGGATTAGAACTGGCCTGAATCACCTAACTGTTGAAAAGAGCCATGTTTGTCACAGTTGATCATCACATAATCTTTTTGTTGCCGTGATCTCCTAGTGAGGAAAATTCTAAGAGGCAAAAGTGAGGAGGGTGCATGTCAGGCAGAAGGACTAGCTTGTTCAAAATCATAGACATAGGAGATGCAATGTTGGGTTTGGAAAATGACAGGCCAGTTGGACTGGGGCAAAAAAATGAGTGATGGGTAGTGATGTGAAACAAGATTACAAAGGCAGGTGGGAGCCAGATGGTGGAGGGCTTTAAAAGGCAAGTGGGGGATTCACATGATGAGAACATTGGAGAGATGTAGACAGCCTGCTAGGTGAGATCTGCAAGGGGAGAGGCAATCCAGGAAGGTTTCCTCAAGGAAGGGACCGTTGAAAGTCTTTAATCATATATTGGAATTCAGTGGGTAAAGGGAAGAAGGGTATTTTCATTCAGAGGCATTTAGGTGAGAAAATATATACTTTGGGGAAAAACATGGGACTGGAGTGATGGAAATGCCATATAGATAGATATCAGAAAATAAGACTAAGAATTTAGGCTGACTCCAGATTGTTGATTTTACTTTCACAATATTTTCTTTCTCCTTTTCTCCACCAATGGCCAATACAATAGTCTAGAGCCACATCTCCTCTCATCTGTACTATTATAATAATCTGCTAACTGGCCTCCCTGCTGTTAATCTCTAAGATATAGCTATAACTGTGTCACTTACCTGCTCAAAACCAGGTTGGTTCTAGGATTGGTTCTAGGATAAAACATTGGAATTATCCGCCACCATCTGCTCTAATCAAGCTTTCTTTACATTATAGCCCTTCACTATGATGTTTCCACAAACTGGAATATTAAGGGTTCTATCATCCATCACTGGGCTTTTAGCTATCCATCCCTCATGCCCAGGGATGACACCTCCATACCTCTACTCTCATAGTCATTATTTGCTTTCCAGATTTGGCTAATATGCCGTGCCTTCCATGAAGCATTCTTTGATTCCCCCAATTATAAATTCTCATATTCTCTTCAAATTGTCTTGTATTTATTTCTCTGACTTCATGTGGTATTCCTCAGTTAGCTTCTTTATAATAGGAGGGATTTTAGTTCACCTTTGTATTCCTAGCACTTGCCAAAATGCCTTACAGATAGCAAATGCTAAATAAATTGGAAGCCTTTGAAGGCCAAGCAAGGAAGGCTTTACTTGAGAGTAGAAAGGTTTCTGAGCAGAGGAGCACAGTCAAATCTATGTACAATGATCTGATGTGAAGTTCTGAAATCTTGGAGAGAAATCACATTTTTGTACAATAAGGTTATTCTTACAAATCTTACTCTGTCCACCGTTACTATTCTGTCACGATTATGTGATTGTAATAAAGCTGTCTTTTTACATTCAGTCTCAAAAAAGTAAAAACAAAAGCAAAAGCAAAATTGTAAATTCCTTAATGGATTTTGCTACTTTCTTCCTTTTCTTTTTGAAGAGTTGAATGAATCTTTTTGATAGTCTTTATATCATTGTTATCAAATTTGAATAAAAACAGGGGCCATTAATTAATATAGAAGCTATGTGTTGACTTAGAAAACCATGTTTTCTACTTATGCTAGCATCATCTATGTTCTATTGTGTTTTTATTTATTTTGATAAATATTTCCCAATGCCATTTTACTCTGATTCTGCTTCATTGGGTAATGTTTCTTATATATTTGTCTCTGCTTCCCAGAGACAGGGCAGGAAGAAGCCTTTTGAGTTTGCTTCTTCCATACTTGGTTGGTGGGTAATATGTGGGCAAAACCCAGCTGAAAAGCAGACCCATTCTCAAAAACTCATATGTAGAGAGATGGTGGAATCTCTCCTGGTTGCCCTTGTGAAATAGGGTGCAAAAGGGCTGGGTTCTGGTATCCCAAGCAATGGGAGACTTTTAGGGAGTTGGAGCTGACATCCAAGATCCCTTTTTTGTCTCTAAAGTTGTGGAAATGGCTTTCCTTATCCCCATAAGATGGGGCAACAAATCAGCGACAGTATTTCTTGTTTTAGTCACATTTCAATTGCTTCTTGAGAAATGATCTCCCGACCTAAATCTTCCTTGCCCAAACTACAAATGGCTTCATGTGGCACCCTGGCCCAGAAAGGATACTTGCCTAATCTTGCCGCCACAGCCTTTGAACCCAGAACTCGGGCAGTGGAGGAATATTACATTAATCCTTGCACCATTTACCCTCCTTATCTAATAGCCCAGGCCTATTCTTTGTTACTAACAACAATGAAGAGTGCCTTTAAGAAATCTCCAGTGAGCACCGAGGCATTGCAGATTAGGTCAGTGGAACTGCTGCTAGGTTGAGCATGATGGATGAGCAGGAGAATGAGTTTCTGCTGCACGCCTTTGTGAAATCCTTTCATTGTCACCAACGGGCCTATGAGGAACTGATGAATGAGGGAGCAAGTGTCAGAAACGCCCTTCCTTGCCCCGGTACAGTTTTAATATCTCCCCGAGCTACGGGATGAGTATTGATAAAAGTAAAGTTTAAAAATAGCCACGAAGTGATGGGTAGTGATGATTTAAGGAGAACAGCAATGGGGTTAGAGAGGGTTCATTTTCTGAAAGTGCATGGAACAGAAAGAGACAGAGGGAGAGAGAAGGAGGAGGAGAGAGAGAAGGAGATGGAGGGAGTGAGAGCTGGACTGTGGGGGAAAGAGCAGGAGGCTTTTTATAAGAAGCTAATGTGATGAGGATGAAGAGTTCTTTGATGGATGATGTTAGTTCCATCTGGTTGCAGTAGATGTAATAAATAGCCATGCTCATGTTTGACCTCTCCCACTTACCAGACACATCTTTCTCTTTGGGGATATCCAGGAGGGAGCTTCCATTAGGAAAAAAAAAGGGAATGGGCATGATACAGAGCTCGGGATGTTTATGGTCTTATGCAGAGGGCAAAAGGGAGACGGTATCGGAGTTACAGGTTTATAAACTGAAAAATGCTGCCTGTGCCGCTTGGTAAAGATGATGTTTTGTTACAGAAACACATTTTAAAGGCTTCCATTGTGTTTGGCAGAAAAGGAAATGGAACTGAAGGATCATCGATCATGGAAGGATTATGGAATCTCAGCCCTAGAAAGGACCTTAGAGATCAGAAAGATGAGGGGAAGCATGTGCAGTGGTCCATCCTGTGGCTACTCTGGGAAACATCTCTGCCTCTATCTCTGTCTCTAGGCACATTCTACCAGATCAATTGTCCTTTTTGTACAAATATTAAATTAACCCAGGAATCAGATGTGAATGACAGAAAGACCTTGATTAACCAGAATGCTTGGGGAACGGTGCATTCTAGTTAATTGAATTTTCTGGTTGACCTGTAACAGATCTTTTAAAATTGTGCATGCTAGTATATTCCCCTGCCTTAGTAAGTACAGTATAATGAATCTTATTTTAAAGAAGGAGATCTCTGTCTATAGGCCATGAGGATCAACATTCTGCAGTCATGTCCAGCATTTAGCATTATAGCTGTAGAAGGCATAGGAAATTAGATTTGACTCCATCTGAAATCCAGACTATACCCTGATCTTCTTCTTCCTCTTTTTAAAAAAATAAATGTTTACTTAAGGGTAAAATCTTTATTCTGAATATGTTTTGTTTTCTTTATTTTTTTTCCTCTTAATACTTGAGTGCACCCTCTGTTTATGCTGGAGTGATATGGGTGTGGATTGTTGCATAGTCTGTCAAATACTGCTGCTTTGTTGACTATTTTTGCTTTGTGTTTTTCTTTGTTGTGAGGGAAAACTCATAAGGTGATGATATAACATATCCAGAAAGGTCTGTGATGTAAAAACTAAAGTCATCAATAAACTTGAAAATAAAACTGAAGGTCTAGGATAGGGTAAAGAGAGTCGCACAAATGTTCTTATTCCCTCAGGGCTGAAATTACATCAATTGATGTTTTACTGTGATTAATAATTTGGCAGGGAGTAACACGTGGCCTTAGATGTAGAAATAGCAGCAAAATGGGGAAGATCATATGACCAATAGCTTACTCAAGAAAGAAGCAGTGTGCAGTAGGGGAGTTTACTACCGGACCTGGGGCCAGGAGTCCCTAGTTCATCCACACTCACTTAGCAATTCTGTATCTGTGTTCTTATGAGGTCAAGCATTCATACATGGAAAGCTGCAAGGCAGAATTCAGATATGAACAGTGATTAATGATGCTGATGATTATAATTATTACTAAGGATAAACATGTCCCCAAGAGCATATGATTTTAGAATTTTAGGGGACCTTAGGGATCATCTAGTCCATTTTACAAATGAAGGAACTGAGGCCCACTGAGGAGATGTGACTTTTCCAAGTGACAAAGTCAGGAATGAAATCTTGAGCTTTAGGCTCTAAATCCAATGTTATATTGGCTATGATACCATTTGGTTTATTTTTGAGATTTTCTTGTTACATGAAATTTCTTTAGTGGAAACCTAGAAAGTGTGTTTTTCCCCCTTCCTGCTCCCTTTCTTCATTTTGCTGGAGGAAGAGGCCCTTGGAATACTGAGCTAGACTTTAAGCAGTAGAATGCTTTCTGATCTCCACCATGTGTATTAAAGGTTCTATACCTCCAGAACCTCCAGGTCAATGTGCCCCTGGCTTTCTTTGTTGTGACAAAAAGCAGGCTGGATAAGGTGGCTGACATTCTCAACCCTCCCAGGGGTATTTACATTTTAAAAGTAGGCCAGCTTGTTAACTCAAATGAATCTGGTAGACTTTCAGGCAGTGTGACAAAGTGAAGAGTTTCAAACAGAGTAAAGAAACTGTGAGACCAAAAAAGAGAACATTTAAGAAGACAGGGAATGATAAATGTGGGCTGTGGATCTGCATGGGAAAGATGTTTGAGAAGGCTTTAAGGGAGGCATAGGGAAGCTGACCTCAGGGCCAAGAGGCAGGAATCTAGTACAGAGAACTGGGGGAAGCATTGTCTGATTCCTCAAAATTAAGGGGTGAGGATGAAGGCAATCCTCCCCCCCATGAATCTGAGGGATAGACCAGGCCCTAAAAAAAATTCTTCCTGAGGGGTTGGAAAGAACATTTCTCTGGGTGTATGTGTGTGTACACACACACACACACACACACACACACACACACACACACACATTTATATATAAAATGTTCCCTCAAGAAGAAATTTGGTAAAACATTAAAGATGAAGAGTATTAAACTTTGTTGCACACAAATACACACATATATACACAAAGATGAAACTGACTATCTCTTAACAGGTAGAGAATGATTGATAATCAGCTAGTAGATCATGAATTCTTTAAAGAATCACTATTACACCAAATTAGAAGAAAGAATATAATTTGCAATTATATTATCCCTCTCTTTCTCTCTCTCCCTCTCCCCCCCTCTCTCTCTCCCTCCTTCTTTCCCACCTTCTTTTTCTCCCTCCCTCTTCTTCTCCTTCCCCTCTCTCCTTCCTCCTTTCGCCCCAACTTCCTTCTCTCCTTCTCTCTCTCTTTCTTTCTCCCTCCATCCCTCTCTCCCCACTCTATCTGTGTCTCTCTGTCTGTGTTTTTCTCTGTGTCTGTCTCTGTATCTCTCTATGTCTGTCTTTTTCCATGTCTGTCTGTCTGTCTCTTAAGTTTAAGGTATGTAATAGGCAAAAGGGAAAAAAAAGCCAGAAACCCTTATCTCATTGCCAAGCTGGGAGACAAGGAAATATAACAGCCAAAAGCAACATTAACTTAGAACAAAAGCTTATTTGAGAAACATGGAGGAGAATGACAGAAAACTGAAATCATTATTGCCTCACACAACTGTGAAAAACCCTGAAAAGTAAAATAAGCATAAATAAAAATAACAATCTTTCAGCGGGGAACCAAGTCAAGTAACAAATCGATAAAACTGAAAGCAGGACAACAAACAGATGTGAAATGGAATAGATCTGCTTTTGTTTGTTGTTTTCTTATTGCTAGAAAACTAGTAGCCTTTGAGTTGCCAGAATACTATGTAATCTTGAATGATGTTACCTTTTTATAATTAGGTTGAGTTTTTGAGGGATCTTTTTGGAGCATATTATATAACAGGATTGTTGTGGTATGTAGTTATAGTCTAATCTTTAATTCTACCAGTTCTTTTTTTTTTTCCATTTTTAGTTCCTGTTAAATAGTGAATTCTTGCTTCAATAGTTTATTTCCTTGGGTCATCCAAAAATTAGCATTCTGTCATTCTCATGCTGTGTGCTTCCCCCAGTCCTCCATATTTCTCCATAAATCCTGCAAGAGTATGCTGGTGGTCTTGCTTTTTTTCTCTTGACATTGTGAGGACAACAATAGAATCCATAGGCTTCTCACTGCCAATAACTACTTGGGTTTAGAGAGTGGCATAAAAAACTACTGTCACTGATGACATATATAAAACAAGAGAAAATGGAGGCAAATCATGCAGGAAGGGTGCTCTAATCTATATGATCTGAGTATAAAACATTAAAAGAATCACACCTCTAGAGTGTGGGCTAGATCCTCTGTGAGGGATTTGTGAGAAGAAGCAGATTACATCTAATAACTGCTTTCCTTCCACTAAATTATAAAGTCCATGAGAATATAGGATCCTGTCTTTTCCTAACTTAGTATTTCTTGCAATTTGTAGCACACTACTGGGGATACAGCTTAACAGATGAAGCAATGTAGAAAGAATATTTGATTTGGATTTTGAGAACAGGTGAACCTGTGAGTCCTGGATAACTGAGCAAGTCACTATCTAGGTATTAGTGTCCTCAAATAACAAATAAAGAGTTGGATTAGATGAGCACAAAAGAGCTTGCACTAGCAATTGGGCAGCCTTTACCTCCTACAAATAGGAAAAAAACTAACTTCTGGAGGGCAGGAACTGTTGTTTTTATCTTTTCAATCACCTAGTTTGTTGAATTATATTGCATTTATTACATGAGGCCCCACAGGTTATTACTTAAAATTTTCTGTTGAATTCGTGGTCAACACAACTTCTCAATCAATCAAATCAATCAAACAACAAGCTTTAATTAAGTGTTTATTAGGTGCTAGTGATAAAAAAAATAGAATCAGCTTTTTCCTTTAAGCATCGTAATGATATTGGAGGTTGGAAGGGAGGGAATAACACATACATAGATTTTTTAAAATGTAAAAAATGAGGGCCCCTTAATGTAAAATGTTATTTCTTTTGTAGTAAATGATTTTGTTGACAATTGGTTTTTTTTCATCCAAGTTCTATGGAAATTAGTAGAGAGGTGGTCAACCACTAAACCTTTTGGTTCTCCTTATTCATGAGGGAATCAAACAGATAATCTCTAAGATTTATTCCAGTTTGAACATCCTATAGTTTCTATCTCTTGAATAGATATGCACACATATGATATATTGTTCCATGTGTGTGTGTGTGTATGTGTATATATATATATATATATATATATATATATATATATATATATATATATATATATATATATATATATACATTTTTCCTTCCTTCCCCCTTCCTTTTCTCCTTCCCTCTCTCCATCTCCCTCTGTCTCTCCCCTCCCCTCTCTTTCTCTTTTTTTCCCCTAAAGACTGACCTTCCTCACAAGTCAAACACATTAAACTTTGGCATTTTTGAAGTATAAATCATTTCTTTCTCTGGGCAAGTAGAGAGTGGTTATTTGCACAGTATTCACATGGTCCCTATGTTCCTTTCTGTATGCTTTGTTTACACTTAGATACACAGAAATATATTAATGATTCTTAGGTACGTGGAAGGGAGATGTTAAAAAACATGAAAATAATGCTGCATCATTCTGGTTCTAAGAATCTATTTTGAATCATTCTGCAGTGGCAGGAATCTATGTCAGTTTCTGATACAGAAGCAGTTTTGATTCTCTAAAGTGAGAACAATCTACATGCAAATCCTACTCCTAGCCTGTAGTATTGGTTGAATGATCCCAAGAGAGTCATGTACCACTTCAGTGCACTGGACTGTGTTCCAGGATGATAAGGGGAAGGACAGATATTGATTTCCTTTGGTAAGGGGAGATTCCTTCCCTCAGTTTCCCTACCCTGATGAAATCAGAGGTTATTACCAAAAACCAACAACAAAACCCAGTATTTGATGTTTCAGTGACTCAACCTAAAAGTGTACATGTTAGCATCACATAGCATACCTTACTACTGGCAAATACACATACATGTGGAGGCCTTTTTCTCTTACTCCTTTGCTTTTCTTGTTCATTGGAGGTCTAGCACATAATCTCAGGCATCTATTCCAAATCCTACTCATGAGTCAGATCCTTAGAACTCAACTATTACAACACTGCAGGACCCTCAATAGATCTGAGGGGTTAGAAGGTGTCTTTTCCAGTGCTATATAGCTATGAGCCCCCCACCAATATGCTTTCCATTAGAATTGCCTATTAAAAATTATTTAATTTTAATTTACTTTTAAAAGGGAGGCATTATAGTTTGCCCAAAACATTTCTCCTATAACCTGTGATATATTCTTTTAGAAGTTCCTATGTAGTCCAGGAGAAAATAGGCTCAAGGATGGAGTGATAACTTAGCTTCCAGAAGTACTTTTGTTGATATAACAATAATAGCTAGTATTTAAATAGCTCTTTAAAGTTTGCAAAGCATTTCAGAAGAGTTATCCAATTTGATTCTCACTACAACTTTGGGAGGTAGATGCTTTTATTATCAATATTTTACAGATGAGACAACTGAGGCAGAAATAAAAGTCTCAAACAATTGGGTCTTCCTGCTCCTGTGTTACTCAATCTAGAGGCCTCTTTTTTTGTTCCCCTTAGGTATGGGGTAGTTTTTTTCCCTTCTTGAGTCTTATAGAACTGTGAATCTGTGTACAGTATTCCCTTTCTTCCCTAAGAAGCCACTGTCCTCAACAGGGATACTGATGGGAAGATGAGAAGTTCTTTAGACCTCCAAAATTCAAGATGTTCTCTTTTAGTCAATGTTGAAGGAATGGGGGTAGGAGATCAATAAAATTCTTTCTCCCTTCCTTTCTTTCAATTCTCTCAATTCCACAACACACAACACAACAAATGCCCACACATTCTTCTTGTGTAGCATTACTCCATTGGCTCCTTAGAGACATCTCAATTGTTCAAAGCCTTTTCACATATCTGTGCTAAATTTGATTTAATCAAGATATGTTCTTACCTGGCTAAAGTTTTGGAGAATTTAGCATTTTATCATTTACTCAAGGAAAAATGGGACATTTTGATTGATTTACTTAGTGAGCCTCATTCTTACAAAGGCAAAACCAGCAGGTATACTTTGTGGGCTCAAGAGCCATAAACATTGATCTCTATTTTCATATGTCATGGCTAACATAAAGAAGGGGAACAATGCCACAGCTGGAATCAGAATGGGCTGGACTAAAATCCAGCATTTGCTATTGTGATCTTGTGAAAAATCATTTCCTTTCTCTGTGACTCAGATTTTTCATTTTTTAAAATGAGACTAGAAGACCTGGAAGGTCTCTTTCAACTCTCTTTGAAACTATTATTTAAATCAAAAGTGATCCCTCACCAAATTCATCAAGGTAGAATTTGCTTTTATTCCAATTTTTTTATTTGGTCTAAAAAATTTTGCTGACCTTACGATTACAACTGATGACTGTCATTGGATAATATGTTTGAATTTCCTTCAGCATGCTTGGATTCCACATGCCTCACAACAGCATTGTTATGTATTGCCACCTGTTATCCGTATCTATGGTCCTACTTTAGCCAATAAAGAATTATACTTCATAATAGAATTATAAACACAGCTTGGATTCATAAATTATCTAATAAATTGTTTCTGTTGCTGACATTAGCTGGTTCTTGGCCTTAATCTATGCCATTCAGTTCAATTTAACAAATATTTCTTAAGTGCCTACTGGCTACAGGAAACTTTGATAGGTACTGGGGAATAGAAAAATAAAATGAATAACATTTTCTTTCAGGAAACTTATATTATTCTATAGAAATGCCATCCATAGATCCATTTCCATGTTATGTGACTGGATCAAAGGATCCTAGATCTAGAACTGGCAGGGACCTTAGAAGCCAAATGATCATTTTACAGATGAAGATGCTGAGACTAGAGAGTGAAGTGATCACTTTCCTATGTTCACTCAACTAGTTAAATATCAGAGACGTAAGAGACATATGAAATACTATTTTTCCCCATTTCTGATATCAGCCTGATCTGTTAAATGGATCCACTTCTACTTGTTTTCAAATTTGAATGTGTCTCCTAATTTGTCAGCAAATGTGAATTCAGCTGACTATCTATGAGGAGGACTAGGTATGTTGAATTAAAAATATAGTTAAAAAGACATAATTCTCTTCATTTCAACAAGTCTTTACAAGACAATTATTATGTATAAGACCATATACTAACTCTGTGTAAACAACTTTAAAAATGAAATATAGTATAGCATCAAGGTTCTTAGATACCAGAAATATGGTGTGACCTCAAAGTCTTAGTGCAGTTTAGAGCTTTAATAGTTTAAATAAACTACTATTATATTAAATAAACTTTAATAGCTTAAAACTACACTAGGACTTTTGGGATATGCTATATCAAAGAAAAGAATAAGCATTTATATAGCACCTACTATGTATCAGGCATTGTGCTAAAAGCTCTTAGCAAATATGATCCTCACAACAACCTGATGAGGTAAGTGATATTATTTCCATTTTACAGTTGAAGAAACTCCAGCAAACAGTTAGTAA